>NC_031971.2:30298368-30598368 GCF_001858045.2 Oreochromis niloticus | reverse complement strand
GTAGTTACCTGAGCCCCATAATGGATTTGGATTGGCTGATTTCTGTAGAGTTGTTCAGAATCATGCTAATTGCAACTAGTTGCTGAAGAACTAAACTCAAATTACTTTAACCATTCATACAACACACTAATTGCTCTTAAATTGTTCTTTTACCAATCACAAGGTTCTCTCTAAACCCCAAATTGTGTGCTATGTTGTGTTCGTCTGTTTGACCTTATGACTGTATGTTGGTCTGCTTATCGTGTGTGTGTGTCTGCCTGCTCTATGTGTGTCCCTCTCTCCAGCAGCAGCAACAGCAGCAGAGTGCTAACCTCCCCATGAATGCACTTGGCCCCTCGCTGGGCCCACAGCTAGCCTCCTCCCAAACCCCCTTGCACTCCACGCCTCCGCCTGCTGCCTCCTCTGCCTCTACGGCTGGGGGGCCACTAACCTGCCGCTCCCCCAGCCCTCCAGCCGCAGCTCTACCCCCACCCTCCCTGGCCCTGCCCCAGCCCCAGCCCAGGGTGCCACCCCGCCCTGCCCCACCCAGTCCCAACCCCAGACGGAGCTCCCTGCAGCAGCACAGACGCAGCCCCCACCTCAGCCCCCTACCACGCCGGTGAGACTGAGTCCCTTCGCATGCCCTCCACTTTTGACTCCCTCCTCCCTCCCGTGCAAACTCCCATCCCTCTGCCTGCCATGTACCAAACCATCCCATCCACATCCACCTTTTCTGTCTAATAACTTCATTTTCACCACTGTTTGTAGCCCCCCCCCCCCAAAAATCACAATGTGAATATTACACCTCTCAATGTAAGGGAGCAATGATATTTATACAGGAGGTATGCATTCGTGCCATAGCCTCAGAGCCCTGCATGCAAAACAAAAAACCCCCAAACAAACAAACAACAAAAGGTTGTTGCAAACACATCGTGACTGTATTTTGTTTTTTTTTTCTCTCTGCCTCTGTCCTTCCCTGTCCTTTTTTTCCTCTTTTGGTTTCAGCTGTCTCAGCCAGGAGCCAGTCTGGATAATCGGGTGCCCACACCAGCCTCAGCCGCCAGCGCCGACCTACACTCGCAGCATGTTGGAGCAGACCTGCCTACCCAAGAGGTCAAAACTGAGACGCACCATGATCAACAGGAATTTGAGGCCAGTGGTGGCAAAACTGAGCCCAAGATGGAGGTGAGCTGTGACTGCAGTTTAAAACACAGTAAAAACCTAAACTAAATCTTATTTATGTTTATAATTTTAATTCATCTTAATTTAGAGGCACCTTATCTGATAGTTGTTCATTAGATCATGACCTAATTTGGATTCACTGTTTTTGGATTCTTTTATGAAGAAAACAACATGCCGCCTACACCATTGGCTGGTTGAAGCTAGTGAGCTGTCCTTGGCTGTCAGCATTACAAAATGCCTTATAAAGCATTTGGTCAACTTGAGAGCTTAGAATAACAAAGTCAAGGGATTCACAAATAATTGAGCACATAAGGTTATAAACAAGAAAATCATTATTCTAAAGAGTATTACTGTCATGAATAGACGGCTATTACTATTGTTTACATGATTGTGGTATGAAATGTCTTTTACCTATATGTTTATAGACTGAAGATGAGTCTGCTCCAATGTTGGCCAAGAAGGAAGAGCCAGAGGAAAAGCCGGAGCCCATGGAGGTGGAGGAGAAGAAGCCGGAAATTAAGACGGAACCCAAAGAAGAGGAAGAGGGTGGAGTTAACAGCACAACCACCTCATCCCCATCTCAGTCACGGCGGAAAAGTGAGTCTGAAGCCAGGGGATTGATAAACTCTGACTGATCAAAACAGAGGTTTACTGAGTAATCAGGGAGAGTTTTAGTTATTGTTGTTAATGTATAAAATAATAAAGTCAAAATACGATCACTAGTTCCACTGGCGGAATAATGTCCAGATACTTTCGAGATACTTTGAGCTTTAATAATAAATGTTGCTTTATAGAAGCATAAAAAGAGCGGAAGGGCTGGGAAATGTAAGTGAAATTGTAGAACTCTAATAAGGTGGGAAAAAAATTATTATGCTATTGGTTATAATTTAGAAGGAAGTAGTTTGTGAGTAACTAAATGTACAGTACAGAAACATTCTTGTTTCATTTTTTTTTCTCTTCACCTTTACCCCAAATTTTCCCTTACCTTGGCTTTCCATTGTATACTTTTCAGTTTTTAAACCCGAGGAGTTGCGCCAGGCTCTGATGCCAACTCTGGAGAGTCTGTACAGGCAGGACCCCGAGTCCCTGCCCTTTAGACAACCAGTAGACCCAATGCTCTTGGGTATCCCGGTATGTAGCACACAACAGCTGCCTGCTTAAACACAAAAGCATTTGTAGATGTTTAAAAGTGTTGCT
Source organism: Oreochromis niloticus (assembly GCF_001858045.2). NCBI lineage: Eukaryota > Metazoa > Chordata > Actinopteri > Cichliformes > Cichlidae > Oreochromis > Oreochromis niloticus. Next base: position 30,596,010 of record NC_031971.2, on the reverse strand, counting down.
TGTACTTGTGGTGTGAACAGATAATCTTAACTTTTAATCGTGTAAAACTTTCCTCTTCCTTCTGTCTTTAGGATTACTTTGACATTGTGAAGAACCCAATAGACTTGTCCACAATAAAGCGCAAACTTGACACGGGCCAGTACCAGGAGCCCTGGCAATATGTGGATGATGTCTGGCTGATGTTCAACAATGCCTGGCTCTACAACCGCAAAACATCCCGTGTCTACAAGTACTGCTCTAAGCTGGCTGAGGTGTTTGAGTCAGAGATTGACCCTGTCATGCAGGGCCTGGGCTACTGCTGTGGGAGAAAGGTGAGATCGAGTGGGTGGACAATGGATTATTGAATGCCTGCAGTTTTATTTCAGGATAATATTTTTTGTCTTCTATAAATAACTTTTTGGATATTATTTATATTAAAAATGTAGTGTTGAACTCTGCTTCTGCTCTTGGTTTAAATTAAAGTTTGACTAAGATGAGCCCGAGTTTTACCTGCCCACATTTTGAGTACTAACTGAAATTTGGCAAAGATTTCCCAAACCAAAGCCAAAACTCTAAATTCTAATCTTCAGATTCACTATTTCTGACAACTTTTTCTTGAACAGTTTTATTTGGACCTTCTTGACCTTTCTCGTCATCTTGTGTTTACAGTACGAGTTCTCCCCTCAAACCCTCTGTTGTTATGGCAAGCAGCTCTGCACCATACCTACTGGAGGCACATACTACAGTTACCAGAACAGGTATCTTTTTATGAATAAATGTACTTCATGTGTGTGTTTTTGTTCAACTAGGTCAGAAAACAAATGTTGGGTAACAACATGCTTAATCTCACCGAGCAATCTCATTTGCATCGCATATTTGCATGCACAGTTTTGATGGACTGAAATTGCAGCCATCTGAACTGTTGCTCATCCCCTGTGAGCCCAGGTTCTGCTCATCTGTAGCTGTAGTGGGATCGCTGTCATACCAGTAACAGTTTTAATGGCTCTCCCTTCAAGTCCTGGCACAGTATGAGACTTCAAAATGGTTTTGCTCGCATTTATTAACTGTCAGGTTCCAGCATCGTACATTAAAAGAAACACCCAAAAGGCGATCAGAGAAAAACAAGCCATGTGTTGATTGTTTTTTCTCTCGGCATCCGTCAAGGGGACTATGTGAATTCAGTCTCGCTGCCCCCTGTGTTGCGTGATGACTGAAAATATAACGCTTTAGTTTAGGCCACAAACTGCCTTCCCCATCATTGACTTCTCTTCTCAGTAGAATTCAGCACATTGCTTTACACCGTGTACCTTGCACCCCCTCCTGTATAAGCTGTGGAACTGCAGCGTTTTTGAGCAGCGCAGCAGCAGCAGAGAGACGGCATGAGACTCCTGCAGCGCAGTCCATTTACACTCTCAATAGGAGTTCAGGGAATCCCCGCTCTACATAAAAATCCAGTGTTATTTTGTACAATTTGCCAGGGGAAACTCAATCATATAGCTTAACATCAACTTTTGCAATATGACTCATATTTGAATACAATGATAATCTTGTATTCTGGTATCTTAATCGTGTTTAACGTGCTGAATGTGATTTTTGTTTTGTTTTTTCTTGCAGGTATCATTTCTGTGAAAAATGTTTCAATGAGATCCAGGGGGATAGTGTGACGTTAGGAGATGATCCTGCACAACCACAGACGTAAGTAAAAGATTGGCTTCTGCAAATCCTTAAAATCCTAAGACACTAAATTCATTATAATAGAAATACAGAAACTAAATCAACACCAAGATTTTGCTTCATGGTTGAAATCTGTACCAGACACACATGAGAGGGATTTTTTTTTTTTTTTTTTTTTTTCTGATGTCCAGTGTTTCGAACGTGAGAATCGGCACAGTGTAATCCCACACGATGTTTCCCGACTCCAATATTTCCTGTTTGGATACATGCAGTTTGTTGCACACGCCTTGGTCAAACCACAGAAAACAACTGCAATCCAAGATCATAATATTTTTCTTTAAACTTCAGTTTTGATCATTGTAAGGTCGTGGTCAAGTTTAATTTCAGCTGCATTTAAGAAAAAGAAGAAAAAAAAGACTGGATTCAACTTTTCTTAAGTCTGAGCTTCAAAATTTAAAAAAGTGAAGTTAATTTGTTTCAGCAAAATTGCTTCATAGTTAAGATGCAAATATCCACTGAAATATTGACATCTCTAGCTTTAAAACCATATCTATGTTATTTATCTACTATTTTATAGTCACGGTATTACTTGGTTAACTTTTTCCGGTCATTTTGCTCACACTCTAGGAGGATATCGAAAGACCAGTTTGAGCGGAAGAAGAACGATGTTCTCGACCCTGAACCGTAAGTCAACACAAACCACACACCCGTCAGTGAAAGGAACTCAGAATGGGTCGGTCTTTGCTTCTTTTCCCAGAGTTAATCTTATATGTGTTGATGCCTTTTTCTACTCATGTGTTGCTGATCACGTCTTTAAACAGTTTTTTTTTCCCCTGCCACCCACATCTGGCTTTGTTTTGGTGTTTTTTTTCTGCACAGTCTGCATATTTTCTCTCTGATCAATCTCTTTGGTTTGAGTGAAGCCCAAGGGCAGCTCAGCAGCACCACCTGCTGAGTGTAACTTGATGTCGAAGTTCTCTCCTTCTAGTGAGAGCTTGGATTAGAGAGCACAGGTCATAAAGTAGCTGTCTTTTAGATTGGTTACTGTGATTTTTAGATATGGTGCACAAATCTTATGCTAAACCTCCCACAAAGGCGCTCTTGTATTGGCTGGCTTGCACGAGCGTAACGACTGGAGGAACATTGACGTGAATGACGATCTCTATGTTGCTTGCTGCCCGAGCAGTAAAGATATCAACATTCATACAAATGATAGCCACAGGGAAACACAACTGGAATAGTGTGAATTTTGTATCGATGTGTGAGAACTGAGTGATATTTTAGTGGTGTGCGTTTCTTTTTTTGCACTTGCTTTTTCTTTGTTTTTGGCTTTAAATTTGAAAAGTGAAAGCATCCCATGCTAACTCCACACAGAGGGTTCTCTCTGTACTCTGGCTTCCTCCCAAAGTCCAAAGATATATGTGTTAGGTTCGTTGGGGATGTGAAATTGGTGATTCAGAATTAGCTGTCGATGAGAATCCACAAATGGTTTTCAATCTCTTTGTGACTCCCTGCAACAGACTAGTGATCTGTCCAGGGTTAAGCCCACCTTGTGCCCCGTGACAGCTGGAATAAGCTCCAGCCCCACTGTGACTCCAAACTGAATAAATGGAAGATGATGAATATTAATGATTTTTTTTTTAATGTTTTCTTTTTTCAGGTTTGTTGAATGTAAAGATTGTGGACGGAAGATGCACCAAATATGCGTCTTACACTACGAGGTCATTTGGCCATCTGGGTGAGAATTTTGACCGCTGTAGATTTTTGTGAATTTGTGTTTATGCTAACGGTGCGTTTAACCTCCCTCTACATGATTTGTTGTTGTTTTTTCCTCAGATTTATCTGTGACAACTGTTTGAAGAAAAGTGGAAAAACACGAAAGGAAAACAAGTTCTCAGCAAGAAGTTAGTATTCCTCCCTATTTCAGATATGAAGTCTTTGCTTCAGCTTTCATGGCTATTTATTTTTGTATTTTTCAGTCAACAGATGTCAACAGATTATTGAAGATTTGTCTTAACAAGATAAGACTTCCTCCATGTGCCCATTGTCTGCATACATTTCAGTGTGGTGTTAGCCTTGTAAATTAATTATCAGTTTAGGCCTGGAGGACCATATCTGACTTTGATGGAATATGTTAGTGACATATTGGTGATCTGAAGTTTTATAGTCTCACATAGACCATCAATAGTGTCCTAATGTTGTTGTTCTCTCCATGGTAAACTGCTGCAGGTTGTTGTGTACCTTTTCTTGGAAAAATGAAGCTCCTGCTTTTCATTTTTCAAATGCAAGGAAACAGATTTGACCCTTTTCAAACTTCTGCCTTGTGCTTGTCTGTTGTAGGGCTGCAAGCAACACGACTGGGAACGTACATAGAGGACCGTGTGAATAAATACTTGAAGCGACAAAACCACCCAGAGGCTGGGGAAGTGTTTGTACGAGTGGTGGCAAGCTCTGATAAAACGGTGGAGATTAAACCAGGCATGAAAGCTAGGTAAGAGCATCATTAACAGAGGAGAAAGAGGGATGGGATGATTGGTTTTAAAATTCTAATATCCAATGCTTTCCATTGCAAGTAAAATATTTTTCTACTTGTCTACTAGAGTTGCCTTAGTCAAATAAATGAATAACCAAAGAGTCAACAGTTTGGGTGAGGGTAGCCAAACCTCCTTAGTTTGTAGATACACTGGCAAGGCTTGTGTTTTTCCCTAGCTTATTTTAATTGCCATAAAGAATGCAATGTCCTCTATAAAGATTTTATACCCACTCAGAGTAATTGTGAAACATGCCTGTTTGATGAGATGTCGTGCACCCCCTCCTAGGAGGCCTTACGGTGTTGTTAGATTCACCATGGGATCAAAGTCAACAATGCTTGTCCCATCGTTGCAGGGAGGAGTCCCTCCTCCAAGAGCCTGTTATCTTAAAGTTAAATGATTTAAGGCTTTTAGCTTTTTATTGACTAATGGCAACTTGACTTGAATCGTCCCATTGTGTTCTTCACATCTGCTGAAAGCAGTGACAAACATGGAAAGCCAGTAGCTGTAGCTTTCTAAAAGCTTCTAAAGTCACAATAAAAGTGGAGAAAACTGTTCATTAACATTCAATTCACTGTATTGAATAACATTTATTTGCTATATTTTTTTTAGGTGGTATGTTGTGGCACTAGATTCAGCAAAACCTCAGATGCAAAATTGCTCAGTCATATTATCATGGCTATACATTTTAATATTTCCTTTTGTTGGTTTCAACAGGTTTGTAGATACAGGTGAAATGCCCGAGGCCTTTCCTTATAGAACCAAAGCACTTTTCGCATTTGAGGAAATTGATGGTGTAGATGTGTGCTTCTTCGGCATGCACGTACAGGAGTATGGCTCTGAGTGCCCATTCCCCAACACTAGGTCTGTGCATTTAATTATGTCACACAGCAATAAATAATATTTACCTTTCTTTGCTGTTTTCTGTGGTTCATATCGTTAGCTTCATAGCATAAGTGCCTAAGTCATTGTCTGGTCAAGGTGACTTAGGCAATTATGCTATGAAGCTAACGATATAAGATTTACCATGTCTTCCTTCTTTTTAACCTTTGCAGACGGGTCTACATATCATACCTTGACAGTATTCACTTCTTCAGACCTCGGATTCTACGAACAGCCGTTTACCATGAGATCCTTATTGGCTATCTAGAATATGTCAAGAAACTTGGGTAAGGCTCGCTCTGTTCTTCTTCTCTGTTCTTCCTGACGACTTGCACAACTGTAAAAACGCCTCAGTGGATCCAGGTCTCGGGGTAACGTCATCACTATCTCTTTGGCCTGACTTACTGTTCACGTGTGTTCACAGATATGCCCAGGCCCACATCTGGGCATGTCCTCCCAGTGAAGGTGACGACTACATCTTCCACTGCCATCCTCCTGACCAGAAGATCCCCAAGCCTAAAAGACTGCAGGAGTGGTACAGGAAGATGTTGGACAAGGCTTTTGCTGAGAGGATCCTGCATGACTACAAGGTAACAAGGCGAAATGACGGACTGCATATTATTACCACATAAAAGCTAAAGTGACCAAATTGTAAAGGGCAGATGATAATTTTATTGACTACTGATGCCTTTGTTATATATTAATCAGATGTCTTGCTAGCTGTTGTTGGGATTAACCCACTGTGTTTTCCATCCGTCTCTCAGGATATCTTCAAACAGGCGACTGAGGACCGGCTGACCAGCGCCAATGAGCTGCCTTACTTTGAAGGTGACTTCTGGCCTAATGTGCTTGAGGAGAGCATCAAGGAGCTGGAGCAAGAGGAAGAAGAGAGGAAGAAGGAGGAGAACACAGCTGCCTCTGAAACTCCAGAGGTATGACTATTATACGAGGGTTTGATGTACTAGAGCATCAGATAATTTAAAACTCCACTATGTTGTTGTGTTACTGTCTTTGTTATTCCATTGCAGTTGAATGATTGGATATAAGGAGTTTAAAGAATTTAAAAAAATTATTTTTATGTACTACTACCTTAAACCTTGGGATATTTGTATGACATTAAACAGAAGCAGAGAGTAACTAATGAACAGTGAAAATTGGTGCTCACTGTGCTAATTTTACAGATATTCTGTTAGCACTGAAAACAGTGAGAATATATAATGATGGAATAATTCATAACATGTTTTCTTTAATATATCTTTTAGGGAACACCAAGTGACAGCAAAAACGCTAAGAAGAAGAACAACAAGAAGACCAATAAAAACAAGAGCAGCGTGAGCCGAGCCAATAAGAAGAAGCCTGGGATGCCGAATGTAGCTAATGATTTGTCTCAGAAGTTGTACGCCACCATGGAGAAGCATAAAGAGGTCAGACTTGTTTCTTATTTTTTTTGTGGTAGTGAAAATCGGGAGGTGATGAACAATACTTTTATGGATGTGATCAAAAGGTTAACTAGCGGGAAACAGTTCGAATAACGAAAGTAAGTCATACTTTATTTTGATTTTCTATCTCAATCTTTTTTTTTTCCCTCTCCTTTGCTGAAGGTGTTCTTTGTGATTCACCTTCATTCTGGGCCCATGGTCAACACTTTGCCGCCCATTGTGGACCCCGACCCATTGCTCTCCTGTGACCTGATGGATGGCCGTGATGCCTTCCTGACTCTGGCAAGGGACAAGCACTGGGAGTTCAGCTCCCTCAGGAGGTGCAAGTGGAGCACCATGTGCATGCTTGTCGAACTGCACAACCAGGGACAGGATCGCTTTGTCTACACTTGTAACGAGTGCAAGCACCACGTGGAGACACGCTGGCATTGCACTGTGTGCGAGGTTAGTTTCCACTGCACTGTTGTTTTTACACTCGATTATTTTGTGTCAGAGTTTGGAACTAGGGAGGGGAAAAAAAGGATGATTGGAAGTGGAAATCTGTCAGATATGTGGAATGACGTACATGAACTGAATCAGAGATATCATTTGTTAAACTTTTGAGTTTACCATCTTTGGTTGGACTTTAATTACTATGTCCCCTTTTCTTCGTTTTTCCCTCTTAGGACTTTGATCTTTGCATTAATTGCTACAACACAAAGGGCCACGAGCACCAGATGGTCAAGTGGGGTCTTGGCCTGGATGATGATAACAACAGCCAGAGTGGGGAGGCCTCCAAGAGCCCACAGGAGAGCAGGCGTTTAAGTATTCAACGGTGCATTCAGTCCCTGGTCCACGCTTGTCAGTGTCGCAATGCCAACTGCTCTCTGCCGTCCTGCCAGAAGATGAAGCGAGTGGTACAGCACACCAAGGGTTGCAAACGCAAAACCAACGGTGGCTGTCCTGTATGTAAGCAGCTTATTGCTTTATGCTGTTATCACGCAAAGCACTGTCAGGAGAACAAGTGTCCTGTCCCGTTCTGCCTGAACATCAAGCACAAGCTTCGCCAGCAGCAGCTGCAGCACAGGCTCCAGCAGGCCCAGTTGATGAGGAGAAGAATGGCCACCATGCAATGCAGAACCATGCCGCTACCATCCCCACCGCCATCAGCTGCCCCTAGCACTCCCACTCCCACTTCCCACACTCAGCCCAACACTCCCCAAACACCCCAGCAGCCTCTTTCCAACCAGCCGCAGACCCCCAACTCAGCAGGCGTCATGTCCCCCACATTCCCCAATGCAGCTCGCGCTGCTCAAGCTCAGGCACCGGTGTCTCAGGGCAAACCTGGGCCCCAGGCCTCCCCTCTACACCAGCAGCAGTCCCCTCTCCCTCAGCCCCCCCAGCCATCACAGCAGCTATCTCAGCAGCCACCTCCCATCGCTGCAGTCAAGATGGCACAGCGCATCGAAATGATGGCACAGGCCCAGCAGAGCCAGCGGAACTACCGTGTCAACGTGAATGGGTTGCCCATGAATCCCCAGCAGCCACAACAGCGCATGACGACACCAATGCAGCCAGCAATGCAGATGGTGCCTGGGCCCCGGGGACCACCAGTCATGCAACCTGGTATGGCCACTGGACAATGGGGTGGCGCTTCAGGCCCCATCCAGCCAGGTCAAACTCAACAACCAGGTCTTGTTCCAGGCCAGTCCCCACAGCAGGCCATGACCATGCAGCGAGCCATGATGCCACCAGGGCAGCAACCCCAGCAAAGCCAGAGGATGCTGATACCACAGCAGCCCGGTGCCCGGCCACAGACTCCCCAGAGAGCTGGAGCTATACCTCCAAATGCTCTGCAGGATCTCCTCCGCACCCTAAAGTCTCCCAGCTCACCCCAGCAGCAGCAGCAAGTTCTAAACATCCTCAAATCAAACCCTCAGCTAATGGCTGCGTTCATTAAACAGCGAACAGCCAAGTACCATGCCAACCAGCCGCAGCAGCAGCAACAGCAGCAACAAGCAGGCCAACAACAGCAGCCTGGCATGCCAGCAATGCAGAATATGGCTATGTCTGGAGGGGCAGTGCAAAGGACCGGGATGCCACCACAGCAACCACAGCAGCCTCAAGTGCAGAGCATGGCTGCATTAGGGACTCAAGGGCAGCTGAGCACCGCGCACAATGCAAACCCCCAGATCCAGGAGATTTTCCGCAGGCAACTCTTATTGCAGCAGCAGCAACAACAACAACAGCAACAGCAGCAGCAGCAGCAGCAACAACAGCAGCAGCAGCAGGGAGTGTTACCACAGGGCCACCCGGGTCAGTTTGCTGCTCAGTCGCAGGGTACAACACCCACCTACTCCCAGCTCCGCATGCAACAGCAACAGCAACAACAGCAGCAAATGCAAATGCAGGCAGGGGCACCTGGGGGGCCCATGGGTCAGCTCCCACCAATGGCTCAGATGGCCCAGTCTGGCATGGGGATGGACTCGACCCAAAATTTACTGCATCAACGACTGCTTCAGCAGCAGCAGCAACTTCCCCAGCAGCAGGCTGTCCTGAAGCAACAGATGGGCTCCCCTGGCCAGCCAAGCCCCATGAGCCCTCAGACCCACCTCCTGGCTGGGCAGCCTCAAGGCGGAGCCCACCTCCCCGGCCAGCCTACTTTAGCGAACGCCCTCAGCAACCAGGTCCGCTCCCCAGCACCAGTCCAGTCCCCTTGTCCACCCTCGCAACAGCAGCCACCACATTCCAGTCCTTCGCCGCAGGTCCAGAACCAGCCCCAACCCTCACCTCAGCACCCACCCCCACCCCACTCGGGTTCACCCCACACAGGGCTTGGGGGCCCACTGCAGTCCATGGAGCAAGGACACTTGGGGACACCAGAACAAAGCGCCATGCTACCGCAGCTTAATACGCCCAACAGAGGAGGGCTGAGCAATGACTTGGGGATGGTAGGAGATGCTACAGGGGACACTCTGGAGAAGTTTGTGGAGGGATTGTAGCATTTCTGCTGGGAACTAAAGAACATATTGTCACTCCCACAGACCTGTCCTCCCACTCCTCTTCCTAGTTTTCCCTCAAACTCTTTATCCCGTTAGAGGGCTTTGTTTGTTCTTTGTAAGGCTGACAACGGTTTTTGTACTGACATGTAAAAAGTTTCAAACGTTGCAACAAAACAAGAAAATTTGGTTGATTTAAAATAAAAAAAAAAAAAATTCAAAACCTTTAGGGAATGTAATTGTTTCCTAACCCTAAGTGGTAGGTATTTCTTCCTTGAGATGTTGAGGGATTTGCAAGTTGCTTCTTAAAATGAAATTAAATTCATAAAGAATATATTTTTTTGGTTGAGACCAAATGTGTTCAGTACTCAATTTTTTAAATTTTTTTGTTTTGTTTTTGCTTTGTTGTTTTTTTTTGGGGGGGTTGTTTGTTTTTGGGTTCATGCCTTTATTTTTCTTTCTTTTTTCTTTCTTTTCTTTTTCTTTTTTTTTTTTTTTTTTTTTTTTTTTTTACAAAAATGTAAAGTTGCATTATATTATTCATATCTTTATTTTGTACCTTTGAGAATTGTTTTCTTTTTTTTCTTTTTTCTTTGGAAACTGTAAAATATTTTGTCTCGGAATTGGGCCAGGTTTTTGTTATCTTCACAAGCTGTCATTCCTGGCAATTGTAATCTAGTGTTGTACTATTACTGCAAGAAGATGCGTTCAGGGACAGTGACCGCTCCCATTCTTTTTGTGTGTATGAAGAGCACTCATTTGTATTAAAGTAGGAAATGGCCTGCAGCAGTTTGTGTAAACAGGCATGTATGCAGGAACACATGAAGACACTGACACAAACCCTCACAGTCACTAAAGCCGCGTTTCCACCACAGGAACTTTTACCAGGGACTAGGGACCATACTTTCAGTTACGTTTGGGGTAATTATTTAACCCCCACCAAAAAAAAAGTCCCTGGGTTTGAAGCGCTGAACATTTCTGATTGGAGTACCCGTCTTTACCACCAACTCCAGGGTGTGAAAGCAGTCATCTCTTTTTGATATGTCAGCGGATTTTTTTTTCTTTTTTTTTTTTCGTTTTGCTTAATGTTCACGGGCCTTTAAACTTTATTTCCTTGGAAACAAAAATTTCTGTGACTACGACTTCCGGGTACTTTTGGGTGGATACGCGGCTTAAGAGAAATACAGCTGATTGGTTCACCAATAAGGACTGCAGCCTACAACTCAGTGGCCTGGAATTTGGAAACGTTGTCTTGCAGGTGTAGAAAGTTGTTGCTTTGACATTAAAAAGAATTTGTCATACTTTTTTGTCATACAAATGTTGTAAAGTGTAAAGAGAGTGCGAGAAAGAGACCAGCCCCCTAAGCTGAGGTGGAATGATCAGTGGTTGTTTGTAGGCAATGTCTCGGATGATGCCCAGTTCTCCAAATTTTACACTAAGTTGTGTGCTATCAGGGGATGAAGGGCACATTTGAGATTCACCTGGAGGAGAACTAAATGTCATCAACCCTCATTCCTCTCACAAAAAAAACTTGAATTGGGGGGATTTACTTTTTCTCCTATTGTAAATCAAGTTATTAAACAAAATACTATAGATATAAGGAAGAGCGAATGAAATCACTGTATAAACTGGTAAAAGACTCATTTCTTACTTATATACCATATTGTTAAATAAACTGTGTGCAACAGAAGAACTCCAGTACTCTGTTGACTAAATAATGAGGCATCACTTCCTCCTGTTGGTGTGTATTCATTTGTTTCCGGTGTTACATTACCAGCAACAACTGTTTGGTTTTCATGTCACCTAAAATTTATTTCAACTTTAGTCTTCATCCTGAACTTTTAAAAAGATGGAGTTGAATTGTTCTGTTTAGTAAAATGATATTTATCGATGCAGCACTTTACAAAAAGTGACAGATGCCTTTTTTCCACCCATGTGAGTCTGGTGCCTGAACTAGAACCGGTTTCATGCATTTCCACCAAAGCCAGACTGTCAGCAAAAATTGGCACTTTTATTATTAGCAGGAATGTAAGACCCCCTTCTTTCAATCAAAGTGCAAAGCATTAATAAGTAACCTGCTAGGCTCTACAAAAAGTCTAGTGAGAACCAGTGTGATTACAGAAAATACTAATTTTAACCACTATGTCAGGTAAACATTTGCTAATTTTTTGGTGTTCTAGATTGAACAAGTTGCTGGAAACATTCCTCAGAGACATTTGGTACATGACGGCATTGTGCAGCACCTTCACAATGCTCTGTGAAACCTGTGAAGTACATTTTAGCGCACTGAAGTAACTGTCATTTAGAAGAAAATAGTCTCAAATAATAAGAGCTTTATGATGTCCATTAACCTGCTGAAATAGCCATTGGTCATAAAGACATGGACATAACAAACAGTAGTTCAGGTTGGCTGTACCATGTAAATGATGTGTGATTGGTGCTAAGCAGTCCAATAAGACATCCACCATCAGCATCAGGAGTTGTTACAATGTAGCATAGACTGTACATAAAAGGTAGATGCAGAAACTGAATTTATCCATTTGTTTGTGAATCCTTAAGGTTTGTGTTTTGGCTGCCACCTTTTGTTTTTTTGCAAACAGAAGTGGTGGAATGGTGGATTGCAGGTGGGTGCAAATTAACGCCCTAAAAGGCTAGTGCAGCTAAGTGGCTCAAAGTAATCATTAGTGGAGGAGGCAAATTTAACGGATATAGCTGTGTGTGGTTACACCCAGAACTTTAGACGTTAATAAACTTTAAGAAAAGTAAGTTATTAAAAAAACAGTCCTTATGAAGGAGTGTAGAAATCTGTAGAGTGCTGTTTTGATATAGGAGTTTAGGGGAACTGGCTCACTATTGCAGTGTAGATAGCCTCGTGGCCGGTGAAGGAACTACAATTTTTGGCACTTCACGTTTGGGTTAATTTTTCAGTCCCAGATGTGACTTTACAATCTGAATGTGGCAGCATCAAGGCTCATCAGAGCAGGTAATGATTTAGCAGTTGTCTGTGTTTCTGCCAGTGCAGCATAATCACATCCACACAGCAGCACAAATGTGAGTTCTGGTTCTTTCACTTAAAAAATAGCTTGTTTGGCACTCCATACAAATGTTTCTGATCTTCTGGAGATCATCTTGATTGCACAAGTCTTGCACTGAGTCTCTGCCATTTGAATGGCTATGGGAAATGTGCTGTGATGCCCAGTTGGTGAAGTCACACTCATGCAGCAGCCAGTTAGAATCTGAAATGTTAATTTCCAAAATATAAAAATTGCATTAAGAAGTGAAAGTGTAATGAAATTTTCAGTCGGGTAACATCATTTAGTCCCTGTCTCAAATTCAAGTCATGAGGTTTGGAAAGGTCTTTTAAGTGTGTATTACTGGAGTCTTTTTCTTTAAAAAGTCTATGATGTCTGAGTCGGTGTCTGTCCCTCTGTGTAAACTCCAGGCACAGAAATACACTTGGACACAAAGAAGTAAACTGTAAACTCCTCTGTGTATAGTAAAGATGTTTCTGAATTTGCTTGCTTCCTACATGCCTTCACATTCTAACAGTATTCATCAAATCTTAAAAAGCCTATCCACTCACCAGTCACTTTATAAGTCATACCTTGCTAGTACCTGGTTAGACCCCTGTGCCTTCAGAACTACCTTAATGCAAAGATTCCTCTGAGATTTAGGTCCATATTTTGATGACAGCGTCGCGCAGTGGCTGCAGATTTATCGGTTGCACATCCACAATGTGAATTTCTTGTTCCACCACATCCCAAAACTCTGGTGACTGTGGAGGCTATTTGAGTACAGAGAACTTACCCATCCGAAATGGATAAAATCTTTACACTGTGGTCATAAAGTGATGGACATGATCAGCAACAATGCTCAGGTAGGCTTTGTGGTCTTCTCCTTTAGGTAATCTGCTTCAAGGTGTCATGCGTGCGGAGATGCACTTCTGGATACCTCGGCTGCAACAGCTGTTTGAGTCATTGTTGCCCTTCTATCAGCTGGAATAGTCTGGCGTTCCTCCGCTGACATCAACAAGTTCCAGAGAACTACCACTAACTGGATATTTTCTCTTTCTTGGCCCATTCTCTATAAACCATAGAGATGGTTGTTTTGGAAAATCTCAGTAGCTCCGCAGTTTCTACATACTCAGACCAGTCCGTCTGGCGCTAACAATCATGCCGCATGCAAAGTCACTTAAAATGACCTTTCTTTCCCATTGCGGTGGTATGGTTTGAACTTAAGGTCATCTTGACCATGTTAACATGTGTAAATTCATTGAGTTGCTGCAGTGTGGTTGCTTTAAGGAACATGTTGATCAAGCCTGGGTCTTAAACTGGTTTAAAAAAAAATCATTATTTAGTTTAAAACGATTAATAAAGTGTTGGAAATCTTTAATAAAGCGTTTATAAATGATTATATTAAACTGTTATTTACAGATTTCGCCCAAAGCCGCTCGCCTTAGTCACATGACCTCGACAACACCCAGTTATTCGTTCATTTCACCGTCACATGGCCGGAAGTTTTAAATGAAGCGGTTTGGGGAGTAGCTTTGAAATGAAAACAAGTGCTGTTTGCTCTCTTCCAGGCTTTTTAGTTAACAAAAACCTCTATAGCGCCACATATAGTTTTAAATGAATGAGAATAAACTCTTCGGCGGCCCCTGTAAACGATGAGGCAGAAAATTAAACAGTTAATTCATCAAATATGGGTAAGTATAGAGGTGCTAGCATAAGTGGCTAGCTGTTTCACTCCATACCTTTTGTGGCATGATTTGTCAAACATCTGTGCCACATATAACTATTTCCATTTGTCTCAGTGTGCATGTAATTATAGCATCGCTGTTTTTATTTGAATACAGAATTACCCGCGCAAAATTTACTTACATGCAAATTAAACTTTTTCCCTCCATCGTTTCACATCAGTGGATCCAGCTTAAACTAGTTGTCTTTTTTGCAGGGTGATCGTAAAAGCCTCTTATTGCGAAGAAAAATACAGTATAATGGATGACTCGGACCAGGATTTTGAAGATTTCAGCCCGAAGCGTCTAAGACGAGTCCGCAAGAAACCAGGTGAAGCCAGACAGGCGAGGAAAGCAGAGAGGCAGACCTCCAGTCAAGCGAGCGAAGAGGATAAGAGAAGGAGAAATAACAAAAAAGCTGTTAACTCTATCAAAAGGCTATCTTGGACCCAGCCTGCTGCTGCTGCTGGTGATGGTGCTGGCGATGATGGTGGAGGAGAAAAGCGTGTGGTCAATGGAGAGGTTGGACATCAGTCAGGGGATGCTCGGCCATCAGCTGAGCCTTTAAAGGAAGCAGGGCCAAGTCCTCAAAGCGGCCTAAGAGCGAAAGACAAAGTGCTCCTGAGGATGAAGCAGTTCAAGAGAGATAGTCCACAGAAGATGGTGCACAAAACCCACATCCAACCAGCAAACCACGAGAGCAACTGTACTCCTTTTACACTGCAAAAAAATCAGGGTGAGATGACATGATCCTCTCCAGTCTACTGCATCCCTTACTTTGATGTGCTCTCTTTTCCTGCTCAGTTTTGTTTTTTCATTAGTTATATTTCTGTTGTGTTTGTGTTCAGTTTAGGTTCAGGCAGTTTAGAGTGGGTTAGTTTTTAATGTAGTTAAAACTAATGTAGTAGTTTTAAATGTTTAGCTTTGGTTTTTATTAGATTCAGTTTTCATTTGTTATCTAATGGGAAGAATTAACAGACAACAATAATAAAAATCCAGCCAAGGAGACATCTCTCTGCTCTCTGGATTAACAGATGCACAAGAGTCTGATCAAACTGGCTGCAATAACAAATTTGATCAAACTGACAAAATCTAAAGACATTTGCTTTACATTCTTATTTTATTTTTACTTAGTCTAGATTTTGTTTTTATATTACATAATTAAAAGGTTATTTTCACACCAAGTTATAGCTTTTAGTTCAGTTTTACTTAACTATAATAAGCATACAACTACTTTCTTATGCTTATCCAATTCAGGTTTGTGGGGTTGAAGCTGTTTCCATCTGTTATAGGGTGAGAGACAGGGTACACCGTGAACAGTAGAGGTAGTAATGGTGAATGAATTTAAATACCTGAGTTCAGCCATTGAAAGCAATGAGCAGTGCACAAAAGAGGTGAAGAAGACAGAGTTGACAGGGTGGAGTGTTTGAAAGTGAGTGTCCGGGGTGATTTATGACACAAGGATAGTATTAATGTGCCTGACAGTCTAAACAGGGCAAAAGCAACAACAATATGAAGACAATGGTAGACCTTATAAACACTGTAATATTTTGTGTAGGGTTTTCTGTGTCTGTATTGATCCAAGACATACTTTTTTCCGAATTTTACACTTTAAATTTGAGTCATGATATTTCAGTATAGGCCATATAGAATTTACCTTCATAAACTGTAGACATTTGACAAACTACTATCAACCTGTTACCCAGGGACTGGGTTCTATCGCTGAAAAATAGGAAATGTGGCCCATACCTTTTCCTTAATTTGAAATCCTGTTTTCTGAAATGTTGCTGTGTTATTCTTGCTATCCCTCACTTTAACCCGTATATTTCTCTGTCTCCGGTCTGTTCGCAGATACTCCAGATACCTTCAGCTCTGCTCTTCCTCCAGAGCCTCAAGACAACGATGAGGCTCTTGCTCTGCAGCTGCAGCAGGAGCTGGACAGAGAGGCAGCGCAGGCCCAGATTGTGGACTTGGAGGATGGAGGGCTTTTCTTCTGTCAGATTTGCCACAGAGACTTAACACACATGACAGCAGAGGGTCGCACACAGCATCTTAACAGGTCTGAGGATTTTGATTGCATTTTAGACGATAGCTTTAAATACTAGTGGGCACACAGGGAGGCTTAATGACATTAAAAAGTCTGTCTTCACTGTTAAAGCACTGTAAGAGACTGTTTATTGGACAAGTAACCTCCATGTGGAGTTCAAGGATTCCACTCAGTGAGTGCACCAAGTTGCATTTAAATGATTTGTCGGAAAATAAAACAATAACTTTTCTAATTTTCAGGTCATAGCTTCATAAAGTATAATGACAAACATCTGATTAAAATAATGAAATCCTGAGGTTATAAGAGTTTTCCACAAATAAAGTCCACAAATAAAAAAATCATCCTCAGTTTTTGTGTTTTAGAAAATGCTTGATTTTTTTTTTTTGCAAATACATGAACTTTTACCTAAAGTGTCTCTCTGAATTATCAAAATATATATATTTTTTCATTTTTGTCAAAAATCTCTCTGTACAGGTGTTTGGATGAGAGTGAAAAGAGTGGCCCTGCGGCTCCTCCACCTCCTCCTCCACCACCTTCTGGTGTTCCTGATTGTCCCATCTGTGGTAAGAAGTTCAAGTCCCAGAAGAGCCGCTCGGTCCACTTGAAGCGCTGTTCTTCAGATATGGACGTCTCCCCAGCTGTGCTGATACAGGCTCTGCAGAGACAAGCTGAGGAAACCCAGAGTGCTGCCACTGCTAATTTACTGTAAGTCAGACGATAACTTTGTTGCATAACTAAAAGATAGATGACATCTAACTCTAGCCATTGTCTTCTTCAGCATTCAAGCTGTGGGCACCAAAAGGAAAGGCCCAATCAAGCCAGGCCTGCCAGCACGGAAGAAGCCCAAGAAAAAGCCCGAACCCCTGGATGAAGAGACCATGGTGGCTCTGGCTCTGTCTTCCTCCCTGCTGGAACAAAAGAAGGAGGAAGAGAGGGAGTATCAAACAAAGACTGGCACCTCCCACACGTCAGTGACTCAAGATCTGAAGTGGAGGCCAGACGCAGGTATCTGTGTTTTTCAAAACGCAGGGAGAGGGGAGAAGATAAATAAAGATAGATAAAACCCGAGTACCAAGAAAATTTTTTGTAAAAATGTTTCTAGTTCTAGAGACATGTTTCTAGGTTTGCATACCTGTTGCCCTTTTAAAGCCATGCAGCAGTGTATATGTGACTGTCTATTGGATATTTAATAACTAAAATAAATGAATACTACTCTAATACTACTTTTAGGTTACATTAAGTTATTTTTTACTCAAATTTAATGAGGACTTTTTCAAATAGCGGCAGCACCTAAATCCTCTGCTCCCCTCGTGCAGGTAAAGGTCGTGGAAAGAGAAAAAAAGGAGTCGTCCCTCGCCCTCCTCCATTACTTCTCATTCAGGATGCTGAGGGGGCACTGAGGAGGTTGCAGGAACGTGTTTCTGCTCTTCTCCTGCGCAGCCCTCCCGACTCTCCTCCCACCCCACCTCGCAGCCCCAGCACTCTGCATAGCTGGAGCGGTGCTGCCCCCCTCTGGGAGAAAAGCCGACTGCTTGACGGAGACTCCACCTGTCTGTCTGATTTCTACGTTCCGGAGCTCAGGGAGTTCTTCACACCCTGGGTATCAGCAATGGTGAGAGAAACCAAAGACATGTTTACTTTTTATTGTGTTATTCATCTCAGTTTTGAACTAAGTGAAGGTTTTAATTAATCAGACTGAATGGAAGCTTCTCTTTTGTTCATTTGTTTTAAATGAACAAAAGATGCAGCAGATACAACTTTAAGCACAGACAAAACTGTTGAGAGAAAAATGTTGTGTTTTGGAATCAGTAATGGGTTCCAGTGGATCCTCACACCCCCACACAGTTCTTTTTACCACCCTGGAAATGGAAATGGATTTACCTAGCACTTGTCTAGGCTTACTAACCTGGTTACATTTAGCCATATGTTCACAGTGCTTTATTCTGTACTGTCCATGAACGATGTAGAATAAACAGTTAACGTAACATGCACTAACATTGCTACTGGAGGAAACCTGCAGGAAACTAATGCAGGCATGTGGAGAACATCCAAACTCAGAAAGACTCCAGCTGAGCAGAGACTGGAACCTTCTTGCTGTGAAGTGGTGGTGTTAAACGCTGCACCACTTTGCCACCTAACAGTTAATCTCAAAACTGAAATTTATATAATAAATATTTGCTACGTGACAAGAAAACTGATTGAGACATGAACCTTTCACAGATGAACACAGATTTAGTTGTTTCAACCAAATTTCATACTGAGAAGAGTGTGATCTTCAATGTCTTACAATATCTGACCAAAAAATCCTCCACTTCTAGACTGATGCAGCCTCAGAAGGCTCCAGCGACAAGCCTGAGTCTTGTGTTCAACCTGTGGGTGGAGGAACTCCCACCACTGCGTTCAGGACCTCCATCCTACCGTCCTCTGCCAAGACTGCTTCCTGCTCCCCAGCTCCCTCCACGCCCGGCACAGGGCAGCTCTCAGTGAGCAGTCAGGTTCTTCGAGACCTGATGGACCTGGCTGACGAAGGCATGACACTCACACAGTATGGATACACAGCCAAAGGTAAAACACACAGACAAAACATCCTAAAACATTTTTTTATTTAAAGTGGAGCAGCATTAAATGTGAAAATTGTACCAATAAGTTAACTGACAGTTTGATATTTTATATTATATAAAATGATGATGTTATTACCTGTAGAGTTTAATTTGAACATTTAAATAAAAGGCAAAGCGCCTAAAATATGTGTGAACACATCACATACACACCTTTGTACACTTTCTTCTGTTCTTGCTGTGCATGTTGAAGAAAAACTAAAACTGCGGGTGTTGGTGATATAAGTTTTATAAACATTTTAACATTGTGCTAAACATGAGGCTAAACTATTTAACCTTTTTTTTGCAGACAACGCCAGCAAGAGCGGCTTCATCCAGGAGGAATCAGAGGAGCAGGCTGACCTCTGTGCCAGTGGCTTCCTGCCAGAAAGAGCCCACACGCATGCTGAGGAAAGACATAGCCAAGCGATGACAGCAGCTGAGCAACCAAGGGAAAAAGTTGGAGACAGCCACCAATCAGTAAGATGTTTTTAACATTTCTATTACGTTCATTAATTTCATCTAACCAAATCTTTTAAGCACCATTTTTGTAGGACCGCTTTATTTTCTTCAGTTAGATCTGTAGTAAGGTCCCTAGATGTTTTCAGGCCAAGTTTAATCTGAACCTCTTGTTCTGGAGTGTAAACAAGGTTTTTTTGTAAAAAGCTGTCAAATATAAAGAATCACCTCCAGATATTTTATTTGAGAGAACAGTCATACGGCTACTTGTCCTACTACTGGTCAGTCAGTTGTCCAATAAATTTTTAGCCACTGAAAATGGGGGTCTGTATAAAGTTGGCTGTAATTCCTAAACAGTTACTGCAATACCTTTGTCAACAACGCCATCTTCCTCATTCCTCAGATACATTTCACTGCGTGTTGTACTTGTATAACTATGCACGTGACAAATAAAGAATCTTGAATCTTGAAGTACTCTGACCACCTCTATAAAAGAAGTAGAAGTTTTGGCAGTTTACTGGTCTGGAGCATTCAATTGCGTTGACACAATGCCATCCTCAGGAATGGGGAGTGGATGTCCCAGCAGGCCTTCATCAATCCTCAGAGAAACTGCAGAAAACCCAAGTACATCTCAGACTCTACAGGAAGGAGTTTGCATGTGTAATGTTAGAGTTACATTAGGAAAAAGACTGAACAGGCATGGCTTATTTGGAGGGGCT
Source organism: Oreochromis niloticus (assembly GCF_001858045.2). NCBI lineage: Eukaryota > Metazoa > Chordata > Actinopteri > Cichliformes > Cichlidae > Oreochromis > Oreochromis niloticus. The sequence continues at coordinate 30,575,970 of NC_031971.2, read as the reverse complement.
ACCACAAGAAAGTCTCTTATCTATAAAAAACAACATGGCAACACAGCTTAGTTTTGCAAAGATATAACCGAACAAACCACCAGACTTCTGAAACAGTTTCCTTCGGATAGACCTTCGGACGACCACACGACCTGGGCACCTTGCAGTCATTGATTTGACCATAAACTCATCTGAATAACAAAGTATTGTAGAGTCAAATTTGAGCCCATCTCTCTTGCTCAAACTGGGTCATGCAGCAGGACAGTGATGCAAATCTGCTAAAAAAAGAGTCAAGGTGTTGCAGTTGGCCCAAAATTCAAATCTCAACCTGATTTAAGTGCTGTGGCAGGAACTTGCCAACTAATTCCCACAAACCTTAATGAACAGATGCAATGTTGTAAAGAAGAGTGGGACAAAATTCCTCCACAGTGATTCGAGACAGAGACACTGATATAGTCACACATATGAAAGAATTATTTCAGTTTATTACTGGTAGATATGCTTCTATGGCCTCCTGAGTCATGGGGTGTAATTAGTTTTTCATATGGTTCCACAGAGTCCTATAAAAACGTTCTTTTTCACATGACTCATGATGTCATGTTTATAAACGATGTCATCATTTATAAACTTTCCAGCAATGCACAACTTGGCTCAGCACCAGTCCGCCCAGCTGTGATGCAAACCGTTCTGCATGCTGCAGGCTAACTTTGTGATGACACAGTTTTTAAATTACCTCAATTCATCGTGTTCTGTTAAAGCAATAATTATAATAGAATAAATATCAGGACCTAAATAACATGTTAACTGATGTCATTGTATTTTGATGGTTTCCCCCTGTAGGTGGCGCTGTCAACATTGGCGTCAGACCTGAGCAGCATGGTGAACAACCCTCAACTCAGTGATGTCCAGCTCCAGGTGGACAGTGGAGAAGTCTTCTTTGCACATTCCTTCATGGTGTACGCTCGCTGCCCCCTGCTGGCAGAAATGGTAAATCACTTATTACTGTGTTGCACATCAAAGTTCTGCTGATGTGCAACACCAGGGACGCATTATTATGCATATTGTTCTGTCATGTTTTGCAAGTATGAAATATAATCTAATTAGTGTAAAAATTGAAGTAAGTAGTATAAATAATAATAGTATAATTGTAAGAGGTAATTAAAGGTCTACACTGATGCATACAGTAGTGTGCGATGCTGCAGATTGAGATTTTCTGTTGGATATCAGTTTGGTTGAAAGAATAAGCCGTGTGAATGTGATTTATTTCAACGCTGTAAAAACTAATTGGGAATTTTGTTTTGTTTGAAGTTGTTTATTTAGTTTTATTTAGTTATTTAGTTTTAATTAATTCAGCTTTTTCAGAGTCTATTTGTCTTCTGCTTCTGTCACAGATGCACGAAAGTGGTTTCGGGGTGCAGGAGGAAGGCGTGCCTCCTGCTCAGAGGGTGTTGATCAGCGACGTCCCGGCCCAAGCAGTGTTTGCTGTGCTACAGTATCTCTACACAGCCCACTGTTCCTTACCGGCATCGCTGCAGCCTCATGTGCTGGAGCTGGCACAAAGGTACCAGGAGATGGAGGACGTAAAGTCCAAAGCACAAAATACAAAGCAAAAGTTCATGCGTGCAGCAGTGGCATAAATACATGCAGACTGAAAATGAGAGAGAAACAAAAAAAAGAATGCCGCTTGGAGTTCCCCTAGTAGCCCGGGGCAATAGTGTCATAACAATGGGGTGGTTCAGGGTCAACTGAACCAGCAATTAGTGCATGGCTTATTAAAGAGGGAAGTTTTAATGCCAAAACTTAAAACTAGAGAGGATGTCTGCTCCCACAAAAAAACTCAAATGCCTTAAACAGTTGATATTTCATCATATAAACCAGGACCTTGTTTGTTGTCTAGCTTTGTTCTTTAAACAGAGCTGGTTCTCGTAATTGCACATAAATTAGAAGCCCAGATGTTTGTAAACATGTACACATGGGAAACATCTGGAGAATGCAGTCAGGATGTGGTTCGCAGTTGTTCTTTCTCACATGTAGGACACACGAGGAGACAGCGTACATGTGAGAGAGCATGTTGGAAGCTGGCAGATTAACTGTCTGATGTGACTGAGTCAGATATTTGAGTTCTCTCATACAGCTGCTTTACATAAGCTGAGAAAGGTTCAGGGCTCCAATGCATGTGTGAAAAGAACTTCTGTAAAGAGTTTCCATTTTTTAAAATCAAACATTAATATGATATAAAAAACAATACTTAAAAAAGTATTATTCTTTTTGACATTTTCTGAATTTCATGTAAGAATTTGATGTTATTGTGAAAGCTTCTTTCTTTTCTCTTTCCTGTTTCAGGTTTGACTTGCAGGAGCTACAACAGCTTTGTCATCTTGGGCAAGAGGAGACTCTGAGAGACGAGGGCAACTACTTAACCCAGGAGGAGCAAACAGACCAGGCCTTCATCGAGCTCCTCCGCTCCATGTGGAACGAAGACGATGCTGACGGTGACGACGGGGAAGATTCGGACAGAGGAAGAGATGAAGACCTGGAAGGGGATCGTCAAGCTGATGAGGTCACGTCAGGCGATAGAGAGATTCACGAGGAGAAAGTGAATGAGGAAGAGCTGGAGGAGATCTATGAGTTTGCGTCCACGCAGAGAAAAAGGGAGGAGGAGAAGGACTCGGAGGAGGAGGAGGAGGCGCTAGATGAGGAAGAAGATGGAGAAACTAAAAAAAGCTTAAGTGACAAAAAACTGCAACCTGACTTTCAACGTGAGCCCGACCCCAGCCTGGATCGCAGCTACAGCCGTCTCTTCTCAGACTCGTGGGGGGTCTACGAGGAAGCAGAGCCTTCCTCCTTAGCTTCTACCTCTGGTCTGCCAAAGGTGCACCTTTCTCAGCAGTCCCCCTGTAAACCATCATATGAATTTTCAGGGAGAGCTTTGCTTCAGTCTTCAGCAAGTGTAGTTAGTGATCCTTCCATCAGTCCTCCACCAGGGACATCCAACTTGCCGGTCCCAGGTGTGTCCCCTGGACAAGTAGGTCACGTGGGTGGCAGTGGAGACAAGGGAAAAAATGCAGTTGAATTGAAAATGCCCAAGGAAGATGTATTGGAAGACATGAAGCGAGAAAGCCAAGGTCCTTATAGTATTTGCACCCCTCATTCTCCTGATTCAGCTCAGATAAAAGACGAACCCGAGCTCATTGTTTTGTCAGACTCCAGTGAGGAAGATGTTGCTGTTCTTAGTTCCCGTAGCCCCTTACCACGTTCTCCCAGTTATACAGAAATCAAATCCAGGCACAACTCGGCACCCAAGGAACCAGCTTTGAATAAAGAGGCCAGTAGTTTGGGGCACAGTGCTGGTGATCAATTAGACTGTTCTCCAGAAGTTTCCTGGCTGATCCCGTCCACACCTGTCCGCCCTGGCAGCGGCACCAGGAGCAGCTCCACTCAGACCAGAAGCAGCATGTGCAGGACACAGCTGTTTCGGAGAAGTCAAACATCCCCATCATCACCCTCTGTTTTTTCTTCTCCTACTCTTAAGAGCAACCTTCACCCCTCCAACAGTCAAACCAAGGATTCTGCTGACACCGACCAAATGAAGGGCAATGTCTCCAGGTTGAAGATAGAAAGGAACTTCAGCTTTTCGCCAAAAAGAGAGAATAGTGAGGATTCAAGGAACGATAGAGAGAGGTTCAAAGTCCCCCTTCCTCAGCCTAAACTGTCAAATCTCTCAAGCTCGCCTCACCTTGATTCCCTCCAAGCTTCTTTAAAGCATGATATTCCTCTTCAACACCACCCCCAACCTTACAGCAGCACTCCCTTACAAACGGAGCTCCACCATTCCCCTATGCTTCTTGCTTCCTCCCTGCTTCACACTCATGCCAGTAAGCAGAACTCACCGGGTCAGAAAAGGGAGAGAGCACCATCAGATAGCCAAGAGAAAACAGACCTGGGGAGCTTTCACCTCTCCCCTTTGTCTGACCCTTCAGGCCCACGCTCTTCGTCTTCTCATAGTTTTGAAAGTTCACCGAGACACACCGTGTCCTCTAGTCAGAGTCAACGTTCTCTTAATTCCAGCATTTATGAAAAGAGGTTAAGAAATGAGAAGGAAGGAAGAGAGACAGATTCCAATCATACTGAAGAAATGTTCAATGAAGGACAGGAGGGAGAAATAAAAATAGAGGCAGATGTTGAAGAGTCTAGTTTTCGGCAGAGTTTCATGGCCATGGATGAGCCTCCCATAGCGTTCAATGATTCATGGGGACTCGACGTGTGTGTAGACGCTGATCCAGGATGCTTCAGTCTGAGGCTGGAGGACAGCGGACAGCGAGAAACAACCCAGTCATTAACCTCTCCCACCAGTCGACCTGAATCGTCCAGACACGGCAGCCAGTCTTTAAAACGCTGTGGTGGCGTGACTACCCCTTCCACACCTAAATGTCACAGTCCTCAGGTGCACGCAGGTCCCTCCATCACCACGTCCCCACCTAAAGCCAAATTGCTGACCACACCAGAGATTGACAACGGCCTCCTGGACTCCAAAATATGGGACAGCTGGGAAGAAGAAGAGGAGGAGGAACACCTTCCTCTCTCTAAGAGGGTGAACCCCTCAACTCATCATAAGACCCCAGGTAAGTATTTCAATTGTGTAATTTTGCTAGCATAAATATAAACTGCATATTACTAAATGATATTTATTTTAGCCTAAATCATAAAAAACATCCCAATAAGTATCAACAGGTAAGTAACCCTAACCCTATCAAGAAGTGTTCTTCCTCTAATACATAATTTATACTAGAAACTTGCTTCAGATTCTTCACTCTACCAGACAACCTGTGGCTGAAGTAGAAAGTTATTGTCTGTATTCACAGGGTTGTACCTGCTGTGATACACACGGTGTACTTTTGTGGTTGGGACGACAAGCCTGCACAGGGCTACACATACAATAAAAACCGAGCCAGGCTTAAAAACATGCTCATCTCCACCAAGACAGAAAGAATAGAATAGAATAGAATAGAATAAACCTTTATTATCCCAAAAATGAGAAATTTGAGTGTTACACAGCTCTTATAGCAAGAGAAATATAGACAAAGTAGTCCTATATACATAAGCAACTGACACATTCCAGAGCAATAAAATCACAAAAAGACAGATAATTATTATTATCGACCACAAGTTCTGAAACAACCTCCACAATTAATTCAGTTTGTTTTATTTAAAAAGCACCAAACAAAAAAAGTAAGCATCTCAAGGCACTTTATATTTTAAAGTCGAGACTCTGCTACATTAAAAACCAACAATGAGGCAATCCTTTAATGAGCACCAACTTCGTTAATTGTGAAAGAATGTTATATCTGAGCCTCATTTCAAGGTTAAAACCAAATTGACTGGTAAAAGTTTGAAGTATTGATTAAATTCAAGTGGAAAACGTGGAATAAATGTGTTTTTTGGCTTATTTGGCTTTTTCTTTTTTTTTGGCTTATTGCTTTATCAGGTTCATTTTATCTATAATGTTTAATATCACCAATTCATTCAAATGCTTTACAATTAGTATAACTTAATCTGTGCTTAAATAACTGATTTAGATTAGGAAAAAACAAAACCTGTTAGATATTATTGCGGGCTATTACAGATACATGTTTAATTTCCGTTGAATAAATAATTAGTTGGGATTTATTTAAAGGACTGCACACACTTGTCTTCTATTTATGAACTTCTAGTGTAGAAATTAGACTTTATGCCTAAACAGTGTCTATTTGCTTGTTTCATCAGTGTCGTCTCACAGCAAAAGGCGGCGCACCTTGGTGCCCATCACTCCCATGCCCCACTACTCTGACATGGACACGCCGGAGCTCAAGAACAAGCTCGACAGGTCAGTTGGTTCACTCTCATCCTCTCGTTAAAGATTAGATAAAGGCCAAGTTTGTTTTTTTTCCCCTCTAACTAATCACAGCGATTAAGTGAGGAATCTATCCGATTAGCTCCCCTGGTGTCACTGTCAACGCAGTCTGTCTGGCTCTGCTCGCTGTCAGGCTGTTTTCCTTCTGTCCATCTGTTAGTCCGTCTGTGCCTCACAAATGCCTTTAACTTTCGCCTCTGTGCAGGTTTGGCGTTCGGCCTTTACCGAAGCGCCAGATGATCCTAAAACTGAAGGAGATCCACCAATACACACACCAGCTGCTCAGCTCAGACTCTGAGGATGAGGCTCTAGTCTCAGGAGCCACAGCTCAGATGAAGCCCCCTGCCAGCAGGCCAGTGTCCTGCGCCCAGACTGTGAAGTTTAAAGAACCCCGAGCACCTGCTGATGTGTGCCCTGCGAAGCACAACGGTGATGAGGTGGCGGAGCCTCTGTCCAACTCACAGGGCTCCAACACCTCCTCAGCTGGAGCCAGTGAAGAATCTGAAAGGTACTCCACAGTGTGTAGATCATCTTAGGTGTTACATAACAGCACGCTTGATTATAGACTCAGTCAGTGGAGTCTGTTCTCCAGAAGCCATGTTTCTGATGGATTCAGAGTTGCTCGCCTGTGTGCACATGCACTAGTGTTGGTAACAAATCAAATGACATTAAAAGTTCACACCAAGTTATCTCTTGGCAGTCGTGTACATTCAGAAGATAAGTTTAAAGATGTGATTGTGAAGAGGAGGGTGTTAGACACCGGTACCCTCCTTCACAGCTGAATAGCACCAGTTTGTAACCTCCTATGGTCATTGTGTGTAATTTACTGTGCTGTTGCTTCAGAATGACACCAAAGTGTACATCTGTGTACATCACAACCCACAGCTATACGGAGGGTGCTTACATTTGTAGTGTCTTTAATAATTGAGCTCTCGAATGGTTTTTTTTCTAGCTGGGAAAAAAACAACAATGAATTTAGTCAGTAGTGAGTGCACATCTATAAAGTCAAGATAAACAACCTTTATGGATGAGATTCTTTGGGGAAATTTGAAATGTATAAAAATGTCATTTTTCCTCTTACCAGTGTGATTTAAAATACTTCATCTAATTATGTCCACTATTGAAAATTACATTAACAGAGTGGAGATAACAGCCATATAACAATGAGTCAAAGACATGTGATGTTAGCGCTCCTGAGAGAAAGAGCTTAAAATGCACAGAATGGGGAAAATTTTCAAAGGTGATGCTGATTATATGTGATATAAACTTTATCGGCAAATGTGTTGAACGCTACTATAAATTGCTTTTATATACTATGAAGCATTAATTCAAATTCACACATAGACATTCTGTATCATGAGCAGTGATATGAACTAGAATTTAAGGTAACTTGCCTGAATGCTGTTTTTGTACCAGGTAACAGATCAGTGTGTATAAAAGCACCACTACTCACCCGCTCAGTTCTCTTGGAAAATGGGATTACTTTAGTGACGCTTGGTGGTTGGATTAGTAGGACAATAGTATTCAGGGATCTTTAGCTTCCTTTAACACAATTACAGTGTTGCACAGAAAGAACAGGAGCAGTAATGCAGGAGAGAGAGAGAGGAAAAAAAACAACCTGCACACATCCATGAACTGAGTTTCTGGATCAGATAATTTAGCCAATATCAGGAGTTGCTTTTAGCCCATTTTACAGGTACAATTCCTCATGTCTGGGAGGTTAAAACTTGATTTCATTCATGTTTAGTGATTGATCACTTGGTGCCAACATGATCCCTTACCCGCCTGGCTGGAGTCAGACACAACCACACAACTACTGACATGTGGCTGCTTAGAGACATTTTGGAACCGTTGAAGTAGCTTTCCAGTACCAGCTGTTGTTTAGTGTGCGCACGTTTGACCCTCAGATATACAAGTTAGATGCCTGACACTTATTTTAAAAATCAGGCACTTAGTAGAGTGTATAAAATTAACCGCTTCCTTCTCATCAGGTCCAATCCAGAATTATGCATCTCGTCCGATGGCGACTCCGACAGCGATGGCGGGATTTCTGCCTCTCAAGCAGCGTCCCGGCTCCAGGATCGACTCAAAGCCGTGCGCTCCTTCATCTTGTCCGACTCCAAGCTGTACAGTCAGATCCTCCAGTACAAGCCTCTGGTTCTGTCTCAGCTTCAGGAGCAACTCAAAGCAGCGGGGATACGCCTAGGGGCCGCCAAGCTCATGGACTACCTGGACTCCCAGTGCATCACCTTCACCACAGCCAAGCCAGGCCACGCCGCACCGAGCTGCAGGCGGGTCAAGAGGACAGGCAAGGCGGGCAAAAGTAGGTGAAAGGGAGGCAAGCGAGGAAAGAGGCATTACAGTCGCACTTTTAAACTGACTGCAAGAATGATTTTATGTAGAAACTGAAAGATGGCAGATTTTATTTCTGTGCTTGGAATGTTTGTCTGAAAACCAAAAAGGCTACAAGAAAATCTAAATGATCAAGACAAAGACTGATTATTCCCAGGTGAGAACATCTTCAGTAAAAACAGGTTTATAACTATGTAAATATTAACACCGTTTCTCCAGGATCGGGTGTATTTTAAGTGTTTTTTCAAATGTTGCATTTATTAAGAAAATAAATCAGATTAATGACGGCTGTAGTGTGGGGTTTACAAATGGCTGCTTTAGCCCCCTTCAGACATGCACTCCTTCCTCCTGTTGCATCTTACACGGTGTCCAAAATGAGCACCCGGGTCACTTCTCCATAAAAGTCACGACAGAAATCTTAAGACAGAGTAACATTTACACATCAGCTCACGGAAGAACAGGTTGAACAGTTCTCAGCAGTACAGCGTGTCACATACAGTCTGCTCTTTGTTCTCTTATCCATTGTCACTAACATTAAAAAGTTGCCATCCACTAAGTTTATACTGATTATAGTCACTCTTTCCAATACTGTCACATGTCTGTCTGAATGACCAAACTGTCACTTTAACAACCAGTAAAGTTATGTCTGAAAAGGGCTTTTGATTTAAAAAATTTGTACAGCAAACCCACTTGTTGTAATAAGGTTGATATTACACTTTGTCAGCCCAGCGATACAAAGTTAATCTTCAGCGTGTTGTATTGCACAACAGTCAGGTGTTTTGTGTTGCAACAACAAAATATGAGCCAATTAAGCACAAAGTGCCATCTCACAGAAGTTGTAAAAAAACATTTTACGTTTTTTCTTTCCAAAGATTAACCAAGATGCTCACAGAGCTGAACACACTTGAGAAAGGAAGCAGGTTGTTGAACAGGGGAAGATCTCATAGCTTCTGATACATCATTCAAGTAGAGAGAGAGAGAGAGAGAGAGAGAAAGAGAGAAAGAAAGAGAGAGAAAGATCCGTTAGAGCAGCACAACATAAAGTCAATGCTGTCAAGAGTTCACAGTCAGGTCGCTGTGTTTGCATCGTTGTGCACTCAGGTTTCTCTACAGCAGTTGTGAAGCACGAGGCATCAAATCACATTCCAAATTAGACACAACGCTACAGATCCCGGAGACGGGCTCGCCTCCTTTCCACCCGTGTGGCGATCATCAAATACGGCAAGTTCCGGATGCATCGGCGCGGTGCATCTCCTCGTCCCGGCTCGATGCCTCATCCCCGTCATGAGAGGTTGGCAATGTTGGCAAGGAAGCGCTGAGCCCACCACTCCTCCAGGTCTATGGGCACAAAGTCTGCACAGAGGGGAGGACGGCAGGAGAGAGAAGAGACGGAAGCTTAACTTCAGATTGAATCAAATGAGCAAGTACGTTTTCTACACGTGAACAAAAGGTTACATTAACAGCTGAAGAACTCCAGCCTGCCTCTTTGATCGTTTCTTTGTCCTTCACTTGAATGGAGAGCTCCTTTTGTCACATGTTGTAAACTGAAAACAACAGCTTCCAAATGCAAATGTCAAACCTGGAATCAACTACAGATCTTTTAAGTGCTGCATAAAAACAGCTTTTGAGTAAGTACATCTGGCACCTTGAAAAAAGAAGACTGTATATTTTAAAAATGGATGTCATTCTTCAGTAGTTAATAATTTAACTATAGTAAACATACATTTTCATATGCATGTTTACTCTATGGAGAAATATGCATTCTTTGGCTAGCAAGAGTTTGCTCGCTGTTGCTAAGTGACACCAGTTATGAGAAAGTGCTGCACCAGAAACCTCCCAGTGACTGCTTTAGTTGGTAGCAGTTTAAATACCAACTCGCTGGAGAATACAGGTTCTTCCCCTACCAACAGGTGGTTGCCAAACCTAACCTCAGCTTTAATTTCTCAGATTTGAAGAGCTTTCAGTCTTCTTCAAAATAAAAAACAATCTAATAATAATAATAATATTTTTTCCTTCACATTCTAAAGAATTCAGGTTTAGAAACCAGTTTGGTTTAAGCTTTTCAGGGCAGCGATACACAAAGGAAAGCGGAAGAGACAGGTAGGTGTGTGCACTCCATTTGGCCGTCACGGCTGGTTTATCTGGAATAGCCAGGTTCTCAAATTAAAGGAGGTTAAAAATTAAAGCAATACTATTACAACAGTTGCCCTCTGCCTTGCATGCTGTTCATTCAGAGAGATGAAATTAAAGGCCCAGACATAATAAATGCATAGATTACAGGTTCAAAAGCTGAGCAGCTTAATGAGAAGGAAGAGGTTTATCTGTTAGGATGCCATAAAGACATATAGTAAGATTACATTAAATGAGTGTGGTCACGTTAGTTTCTAAATGACTGGAGGTAGTTTAAAAGTCATGGGAACTTACTCTTCATCGCAGCACTCGGGGTCTTCTCGGAGTACTGAACGGGCCCTTGGTTGTCAGCCAGCTCCCCTCTGCCGCCGTCCTCCAGCTTCTGCTCCACCTCCTGCCACACTGCAAACAGTCACACACGCGTGGAGTTGTAATTGCCATTTGGATGTTGGATGGATACACTAGTGTTTAAAATACAAATACTGTATTTTTTCCTGTAATCTCTGAACTCATGCAAAAAGACACTAAAAATAAAAATAAATCTTCAACCAGCAGCTGAGCTCAAGGGCACATCCACACAGCTCTGACCACTCTTTATCTAAATTCGTTTGAAGGCTGCAAACCTTGAGAGGACTGGTCTGGTAGGCGGATTGTGTTTATCAGTTGAGGGTGAAGGTTTTCCCACTTAATAATCAAGATAAATCTCAAGGTTTAGTCTCTGTGGACGAGTTTTCTGCTCACTTGGAGCACCAGTAGTCAGCCAAACATTTAATGTCTAATGGCTTTAAGGATTTTAAACAATAAACCAGTTGAATGTGTGCATATGGGTGCATAAAACGCTTTCTAATCATGTCTGCAGGTTACATTTGTTATAATTTTATTTTTTTGTGTGAACATGTTCAACTGTAAGAAAACGCAGCAGGTTTTCTCTCTTTGAACAACTCGACAGAGCGTGAGAGCGGTTCCTCCTTGTGTCTGAGCAGAGAGCAAAAGTGAAGCGCTGAACTTTGTGGTGTCCTTTTGTGACCACAGAGCAGTCTTTACTGGCAGCAGCCCAAGAGTAACACAGATAGCTGGCTCATGCCGATTCAGCTCCACAAATCATTCAATCCGAGCACGGCATGAAATACTGGCCGGCACAGAGGTATGCTGGATAATCTTCCAAGACAGGGGTGAATGGTGCAGGGCCTGGACTTAAATCATTGTTAGGGTTTACTGACTAGAAGCAACACTCGTCTGAGACCTACTGACAACTAGTTGAATTTTTGCAGTAGTTCAGTTGTATTTGTTTTAAAAAAGGTCATTAGTATGCAAAACTTTACAACACCCAACATTACTGAAAACTACCTTATAAAAAAAAGAATATATAATCTGAACCTAAGCACAAGAGGAGAATTCTCTCTTCCAGGATGGACAGACCAACATGGTAAAAATACAAACAGTAAATATTAAATTTTTGCAGATCCGTATATCCAAAGCTTCTTATGCAGAGGAGGATGTGTACTGCAGAAGATCATCTGATTTCCAAACTATGCCAGTTTGTATGATCAGCCTGTAATTGTTTCAACTTAAAGTGGACCTCTTATGCTCCCCCTCTATTTTCCATCATAAATAAGATGTTACAATAATGGCACGCTTATTTAAGATGACCAAAGTGTCCAAAAAGTGAGATCACTGATTGTACAAGCACCAAAAAGCTTGGGCTCTAAACTGCTTGGTTTCAGACAGAGTGGAAAGCCCCAGTATGATCCCCTCAGGCAGACAGCTCTGCCTCTGAGCATCTCAGGTCCACCACTTGCTGTGCAAACTTTTGTGAGAGGCCACCAAGGGGAAGTATTAAGAGGTCTTAAAAAGAAGAGGAACTGGAGGCTAAAATGATTTAAGAGATGAACTGAAGGGCTACACTAGTGCCCAGAACAGGCTGAAAAGGCTCATAAACTACGAATTATGCACAGCTACTCTAGTAACTAATACCGTGTCCCTCTTCAGATAAAGATCTCTGACTTTTTGTCTTGGAGGGCTCACTTTGCACTCTGACTTACATCAGCACCCATCTATTGGTCCCCTTATCCTCACCTTCGTATACAAATCTGACATTCTCCTCGTGTGCAGGAGTGAATCCCTCTGGTGGGCTCTCGGTCTTCTGTGCGGCTGCACTGTGGTACCGTTTCCCGTTGAGGCGATTGAACACGATCTTTGGAGGCGGAGAGCTACGGAGAAAACACAAGAGCTAATTGCAGAGGGGCGGCTTTTTGGATGAAGACAGTCACAGGAGTCAAGTTACAAAGTGAGAGTAAGTGTCTTATGTTCATTGAGCAGCTTGGATTACTTGGTGAAGGTGTGGCCACTTTGATTACGACAGGACAGAAATGACTTGGTTCTTACAGAACAACTTATCATGAGCAGGGTAAACATGAGCTGAAAAGGGCATACATTGCCTACTTTGTGTTTTCTTGGGGGGGGGTTATATAGTAGATTTAGACTTTAGGTTTGCACCAAGTCTTGCAAACTTTCACACAAGAAAGAAAATAAGTTTTCTTAGGGTGGTCATTGTTTTTCCTGGACATTTTGGAGACTGCAGCTTTGTATTGGTTAATCCACCTTATTTATCTCAGACCATTAGCTTAGTTTTACCATTTGTAGATAAAGTGTCAATCAAGAGTAGATTTAGACTTTCCTTTATATTAACACATTTGTACACCTTAATAAATCACAGCAGGAGAGGTGGGTTGGCCCCTCAGGTAGCAGAGCTCTGGGCTACACCATGCAGTGTCACACCTCAACAAATGGCGCCTCTGAGTGGCCCGAGAAACTCTGACGGGCCGCCAGAAAAGTTGTGTCCGATAATGGATCCAAGCCACGCCGACGTGTTATATGATCGCGCTCGCGGTCCACGTGGAAAGTATTTTGAGCTCGCGCTGCTCAAACAGCAGCATGCCCAAAGCAACCCTAAAAAAAGAAAGTAAACATTCAAACAAAAACACAAAGTAAACATACTCACTTTGACGTGAGCCAGGACGTCGGCTTCAGTTTCAAGTCGCCGAACTTGCTCTCGACCTGCTGAGTGTTACCTGCGGCAAAAACGGAAGAAACGGAAAAAAACAAACCAAAAACAAAAAAACAGAAGAATCGGAAAAATTACGCATTTGTAGGCTTGATGTAACCCAGCACTGAAACATTTCACCTCACGAAACAACCCCAAAACCTTCGCTTTCTTGAGCCAAAAGCAGCCTGATGTTACATTGCATCACGCCTTAGGTAAGGGCCACATTCACTCACCTGTCCTCCGTTGTGTAACGAGTTTGCTGGGACCTCTGGTGATTGTGTACATCATGTGAACGCCGATACCCTCGAGAAATTCTGCACTGCCCCTTCTCCTTAACTGTCGGCTTCAAGCATTGAACGCTGACTCTGAAACTTCCAGCTATTGTCCGGTCCTTCTGAGGCTGATTGTTGTCCGGGTCAGCTGCTCCACAGTCGGCCCGAGGCCTGCCACAGACTCGCTTCGACTTGTTGCCCGCTGTGTAGACCGCCCGCTGCAGCTCCTCTCCGGCAGGTGGTTCAGCTGAGATGAAACGACGTCCAGGACTCGTGCAATAGGTTGTGTGTAGGTCATTCAAGGAGAACGCAGTTCCACATGCCGGGGATCATTAATGGGAGGCGGGGGCAAGCTTCCTGACGTCCCTGGATTGTGACACTCCAAGCCGGACACTCCTACCCTCTCTCCTCTGCTGGTGCTCCGGAACCGACTGTACCACCTCTGATTTCTGACAGGTTACAAGGGCACTGCACACTTTATTCTCTTCAGGACTGAAAGCGAGCATGCTGGGCTAGCGTCAAGCAACTCCAAATGCAGAACAGGGCTTCCGCCTGAACATTTCAAAATAAAACTAATTTTGGAGCCCGTATCCAAGCCTACAGCTACTTTAAACTGAAGCACCATTTAAAATATGATAAGCACAATCTTGAGATGAAACCATATGTACTTTTATATCACATTAAAAACTACATAGTTATATACTATTGATTATCATGCAGCTACAAATACTATGCACTAAAACACTGATTAGCCACATTAAAAACCCAGCCTAGTGTTGTAAAGATCATCTAGGTCCCTTAATCTGCACCAAACAGAGCATGGACCTCTAGGGATATCCTCCTCTAGTGTCTGACTTCTTGTGGTCATTGGGCTCCTTTCATGTTCCATAAGCAGTTGTTTTCAAGAGTTCCCGTTTGTGTTTTGTCTTCTTCTCGTCAAACATCCCTCTAGAATTGGTTCTTCACTGAAAATGAGTGAAGGAGCTGCCACTATCCAAAAAAAGATCTACAAAAGCCCCGAGAAGTATTGCTCAGGGCTACAAAAAGAAGCAAAAAAACCCAAAAAAACCCCTGGGTCCTTGGAAGCAAAATAAAGTTTTGCACTGTATTTTATTTGTTTTTCCATTTAATTATTCTCTTTTGTATTACTTTTAGAAAATAAATAAAACATATCATAGTTTAAATTTAGTTTTCTGCAATATTTTTCTTAATTAAGTTGGAATTAGTTATAATAACAACATAAATTATACATAGCTAAGATTTACACACACACACACACACACACACACACACAACAATAACAACAACAACAACACCTTTCCATTATTTTTATTATTCATTTTTATTGCATAGTCCATTATTTTTTAATGGTGAATTTAGAATTTAAATGTACATGTATATTAGTTTTTTACTATACTTATTATACTTATACTTTATTCTTTAGTATACTTTTACTTTATTGTATAGTTATTTCAGATTGAGTTTTACCTTTTAAAGATATGTTTTTCATTGTTTTCTAGTTCACTGGGCTTCATGCTATTTTAATCATATTTTTGTTGTGTTAAACTTAATATTTACCTACTGTTTCCCAACTTTGCGATAAATCAATTACATTCAATTGATCATTTCTTGGGATTTAAAATTTCTCCACACTTTGAAAAGCCTTTTATTTTGAAGTCGGAGCTGCTGTGTTTCCGGTCGCGTTGTTTCTGTTTACTTCTGGTTAGTCCGCCTGTGCGTGACGTCACTAAACGCCCCTCAGGCAGGGTTTTAGGAGCCGCAAAGCGCTCACCTTTCACCTATTAAACCAAATGCGCAGATATCCAGGCGCTTTGACAGTAATAAAGAAAACTAACAGGAAATTTACATTTTGGTGCAGTTTGCAGGTTTGGTTAAACACTTCAATATATTTATTAGACAATGATTAAGAATGTTTGACCAATTGTGAGCATTAAAACAAACAAACTGTATTTCCAAGGATAGGCCTTTAGTTTTTAAATCAGCTATGGCACTCACCATAATCTATCTGGGGACTTATCGTCATTGTTATCCTTTGATAATTTCTACCTGATATCTAACATTTCTTTTTCTTAAACACACAGGTAACCTGATTCTTTTGCTCAGATAAAAATTAGCCGAGTGCCTCCAAACTGCCTGAGCTGAAATTCTGCATTTAGCAACTGAAGATCAGCTGGGACAAGAAGCGGCTCAGACAGGCTTAACCAGGGTGATATCCAACACTACACTTCTCACTCAACCCCCATTCATCTGCGCTATCTGGGTCAATCGCCTGACTCTGCAGGCCCAAAAGCTAATAATCAACAGTCCCCACTACACGAGCTTAGCATTAACAACAGGGGCCAAACGGTGGATGCATGAGCTTTTACACTACACCTGAACAGTTTTATGTTCTCCTGAGACAATATGTCCTGAATGATGCGCTGCAGAATATCAGCTCAAAACGTTCACCTTTATTGATCCATTTTAGTGTCCACAGCTGTAACATAATGATGCAGAACATGACAGACCAACATGTTCACTTTGCCAAGCAGCTCTACATTCCCACAATTATATATATATAAAAATCAAGTACTTATTCACATGAGCCTGACCGACGCCTAGCAGGGCCGTGCAGAGACGTTTATAGGGGCGGGTGCTCAAAGCTAAAAAGGGGCACATTGAACCAGGCTGAATAACAACAACACACATTCATCAAGAATCTAATATGGGATCGCATCATACTACATCACTGTTGTGAGGCAAAGCAAACGTAGCCTATGTTTTACCTGATGGGTACAATGTTGCTGTTGAGGGGTTGCTGCTGCTCCTGCTGCTGATAGTGCTGGAGGGCAGGGCAGTGCTGATCTGAAACTGTAGACATTTAAAAGTCCACAGGAGAGATGGTAGCTGATTAAACAAGTGTCATGAGATAATAACAAAATGCAAAGATTGGTGACAGTGCTTGGAACCATAAGGCAACAAAAAACTGAGAAATAAACTAGACCCTGCCTGTGAATCACTCTTTGCCTCTCTTCCTCCTTCCATCCGATCATTTCATCTATCACTCTCCACTTGCTGTCCATCTGAGAACAAGGCACAACTTGCTATTGCAATAAACTATTATTTAATTATCCACACTTAACAACTCTTACACTTAATCGATAATAAAATGATGACAGAAAAATGTTATAGAAGCAAAACATTTCAGTTGTGCTTATTATTATTTTTATACTGGAATACCTCTCCAACAACTGGTACATGTGTTAATGTTACCTGTGCTCTTTGTAATCCAGCTGCTGAGGGATCCACTGCCTTTAGTAACCTCACACAGCTCCTACTGTTTCCTCCTCATGTCCTTACCAGCCATGTCTGGACAATGTTATATTATGAGTAATAATTTAAAAAATCCATATACATAAAACACACACATGCACGCACACACCGTGACATTTTAGACCTTCTTCAGAATACTGTACATACTGTGGGCACAAGTTTCCATCATGGTGCTGATCCAGAATCCTTCCCTTATTATTTATTACTAGAGCTACAATAATAAAGCAATGAGGGAAAAAGTAATAAATTTATAATAATGTATTTATGATGATTCCATTTGTTTCACTATCCACTCTGTGCAGGCAGAAAGCTTATTACATTTTTAAACTGTAGAGATACAATAATTTTGCTGCTGTAAAATCAGCATTTTGTCTTATTTAAAATATAAATCTAATATAATCTGTTTCTTAATGTATGTTCTTAAAATACAGCGTGTTTTTTTTAAATATTATAATTATAATAATCCATTATTATGTGGACATGCATATTAGATCGTTTTAAGTGAAATATAAGCCCTCCAGAAAGGCAGGAAAAGCCCTGTAACTTACTTTAAAACTAAATATGTTCCCTAAAACGGTGACAGAGCTACAGACCCATGACAGCCTTACCCAGTTAGCCAGCAGCTGTGACCAGCACTACTTGTGCAGTTAATAAAAGGACAGGTAATGTTTGTCGCGCTGTTACACACACAGCACGCTCATTTGTTTCAGTTCGTCAGTTGCCACAAGACAGCTTACCAACGTGTACATGATAAGCTAATACTGCTGTGTGCTATAGACTACAGTGTGCGCTGTACACCTACTTACTGGTTTTGTCGCATCAGTCTGTGTCTCTCAGTTAATTTGTGTTTCTCCTACAGCTCCGGACCGCAAAAAATGCGCGTGCCTCTTTGTGAGCTCGTTCCCGGCTCGTAACCAGCGCGTTCTGCCGTCAAGGGCGATCATTGGTTAATGGTGATCATGTGACTGATGCAAGCCAGATCCTTTTATTTAGCAAAAATGTGATTAATGGTTAAATATTATTGTTGAGGGGCACAGACAGGACTCCACACGCACACACACATTTAAAAAAAAATAAATTAAAATTTTTAAAAAAAATTGCCTCAACAAAAGGGCACTTTGGGCACCCATCAGGAAAGGGGCGGGTGCTCAAGCCCCTTCCGCCCCCCCTCTGCACGTGCCTGATTCTGAGAACCTGTGGGCGGGACCTAACCTATTTTCAATGGGCGGGTCCTGTTTCCGACATCAAAGCAAAGAGAATCAGACCATGACGTCACAGCCAACAAAAGTCCATAAATAGGGGTAAAACAGCACACTGGTCAAGCACGGTTTCTTACTTACAGTCACGAGCGATTCACTAGACGAACTTTTGTTCTGCTACAGCCAACTTCAAACCCTGATTCATATCTGAATATCGAATTCACATTTGAATATCTGATTTAGTGTAACACACTAAATTTGTTTTAAAGTTAAATATCAAAAATGAGCAATCAGGAAGGAAAACCAGAATTTGTGTTCACTCTGCCAAAGAGTGCACTCGACGACCTTATGAAGGTTAGGAAAGCCTTGCAAAACTCTCTGTCTGAAAACAAACTTTTAAAAGAGGGTGCAAGTAGAGCCAGACAGCAAATCAAACAGATGATGAATCAAATGTCAGTGATGCGCACCAAGCTGAACCTGTATGAGATCCAAGCTGGAGGAGTCACTGACGAATCAGCATCGAGCAAACTGCAGGTGAGCAGCGCCACCAAAGAAAAAGAGGAACAGACGTGTTCAGATCAGGAAAAGGCCAGCAACTTTGACCTTGAGATGAACCGTCTGAAAGAGCAGCTTCAGCAGAGGGACAACGAAATCCTGATCCTGAAACAGGAGAAGGACACTCTGTCTGCCAAGTTCACACAGCTTCAGAAACATGAAAGAAATCTGAAAGAAACTATGTGGAATGCTCTGTGGAAAGAACAAACACTGAGAGAGAATCTGGAGCAGGAGAAAAAAGTCCTGGAGGAACAAAATAAGAAACTCCTGGAAGAGCAAAAAGTGGTGAATGACACAAAAGAAAAAGTTAAAGAGGCCATCCCAAATTGTCAGGATGCAGAGAAAGAACAGAAAAAACTGGAGGAGGACACAAAAGCTCTGCAGCCACAGAGTAACGACTCCAGCGAGATTAAAGAAAGTCAGGCAGAGACAAAAATACCAGAAATGCAGACAAAACTGGACACGCAGAGAAAAGAATTAGTAGAGGCTCAGACTGAAACACAGGAGACGGCAACCCCAGAGTCGTCCTCATCTGATGGTCTGAGTGGGGAAAAGTTGTGTGTCAACAAAGTGATTGAGTTGGTGGTTTCACAGGCCATAGAAAAAGTCTCCACTAAATACAAGGTCTTCACAGAGCGCCTCACTCCTGACTGCATCAGTGATCGCCTGATTGACAAAATTTGGCCTGAAATCGAGCTGAAACATTTGGATCTATCCCCCAAATGGCTGAAAAATATAGACAAGGTCATTCTCAAGGATCTTTGCAAAACACACAACTGCAAGGAAAAATATCTGATTTTGAATCTGAGGGAACAGCTTGATAACATTACTGTCCCAACCTTCACCAAACACCTGTTGGCATTACCAACAAGAGTACTTAGTGTCTCTAAAAACAGGGAAGAGTACCAGGAGGCTGTGAAAAATGTCACTAAAGATCTGGCAATGCACGCTATGAACGGAGAAAATGAGACAGCTACATGGAATGCAGGAACATCAGAGTTTATTGTACAGAGGCTTTCCCATAAGATCTGGAACAAAATTTTGTCCAAAAACTACAAAATGTCCATGGAAAACATTGAACAACTCGGCCTGAAAGTATCCAATGATCTCCGTGAAAAGTGGCCTTCTCCAATACTGTTAATGAGGTCAAGCAACCCAGTGGTTGACGAAGCAGTCGTCAGCAGCTTCAAAAAACATGCCAAGCTGAGGAGCCAAAATGTCATCTTGAGGGCTTTCTCATGTGCACGTTAAAATTGAACTGAAACGTGCATGTGATTATGTTACAAAACTCTTAAACTGGCATAAAATATTGTTTTAATTCAGCAACCTAAATTAAATTTTAAAACCAGAGTGGTTCAAAATAAACACTCTTCTTCTCCCAACTTCCTTCCCTCATCACTAACTGGCCGAGGCAGATGGCCACCCCATCTCAGAGCCTGGTTCTGCCGGAGGTTTCTCTCTTTTAAAAGTGAGTTTTTCCTTCCCACTGTCGCCAATGTGCTTGCTCTAGGGGGTTAGTTTTTGTGCATTATTGTAGGGTCTTGACCTTACAATATAAAGCACCATGAGGGAAGTGTTGTTGGGGCTTGGCGCTGTTTCTTAACTCAAAATGTCCAATTACAACAGGACATTTTACGTTAAGAAACAGCGTCAAACCAGAAATTAAAATAAAATAAAAAAAATAAAAAAACTTTGAATTTGTGCTTTGTTTCATTTGCTGTAAATTTGCTAAGAATGTAATATAAGATTAGAATAGTGTTTATTTGTTTGCCTATTTATAAGGAACCCCATTAGCATTAGCTAAGCACTGCAGGAGAGAGGCCCCAGACATGAGGAGGAACGCATGAAGGCCAGGTGAAGAGAGGGACCCGACAGCAGGAACAGTGACAGAAGGAGACAACGCGTGCGATTGGCAGCAGGGCAGAGGTATACCTCTGCCTGCATTTGTGAGTAGTGTCTCCAGTGTCGTTCACCGGGTGCAGCCGTGTTGGGAGAGGGTCGCCATGGCTATAAGCCAGGGCCGCTTCCGGGACAATGGTTCTGGCCCATTGACTGTAGAAAACACCAGTCCGCAGGCGTGTGGGGTCTCAGAGCTCTGATGCGCATGGAATTTTCTCTGGAGAGTTGCCGCAGTCAGGTAAGTGAAGTTAACATTCCCATACAAGTAACATTGTTTAAAAGTGTTTTTTTTTAACTAAATAGCTCTTTATAGTTTCACTGATGTCGAGTGAGGACATGTTAGCAGCATTTACCCATAGGTTTAATGATATTGTCCAGTAGCTTCTCACTGAGTTAATATGAACCTAAAACATTTTAACTATGTATTTCTTCTAAATGCTGTCTAAATAATATCATTGTCACATGTCTAATGGTACAGTTTGAACTACTAAATTACCATTTATTAGTAAGCTAATAATCGCTAATTGGCTTACACAAGCAAACGTACTTTCAGAAAAAGTGGGTAACATTATCATGAAGTTAACTTTACTGATTTATATTATTTTAAGCAAATGCCAAAGGCATACACTAATTTAGAGTTTTGCTCATTATTTAGTAAGAAATATATATTTTGTATAACTTAACTGATAGCAATGTTAATGATATGTTAAGAAATATGAAGTAATGTTTCTATTTTATAGAAAGGTTTAAGAATATGCAAAAACCAAATCTCTGAGAGATGCAACCAGAAGACGAATGAGAAACATACTTGAGGCTGAGATGACAGAAACACATGGGTGAGAATAAAAAATGTAGGATATAAAGAAACATTTTTAAGATTGTATTATTTTTAATTGTGATGTTAAATGCCAATTATTGAATTAATACATTAGGACATCTCCCCCTAAAAGCGTAAGAATGATGTATGCGCAAGGGATTGTTGCTCTGTCTCCATATCTGGAAGACCCATATTCACAACATGGATATGTAAGTAAAGGGGACTTTTCAACATTAAATACATAATTGCCCTCAGAAATGTTGATAACATAGTCCTTCTGCGTTTATCTAATTACATAGGAACATTACTACAATCCAGAGGGCAGTTCAGGATACCTTGAGTGGCGGTTGAAGACCATTCAAAGAAAAGCTGCGGAGGAAAGAAGCGCCTCGGTTTGCAAATCTCCCAAAAGTAAGTTCACTTATCATTTAAATGATACTGATGTAATTTGTAGGCAGGATTCAATCAAATTGTTTTTTCTTAAGTTGGTGGGCCAGGCCATGGTCGATCCAGACCACTCACCACTCAGACAGTGTTATCAGATGAGGATATAAGAGCAGCTATTGCTCTTTTGAGACACTCTGCTGATGAAGACATCCTTAAAAAGATGAAAGCTACCTTCTTTTATCGGCATTCAATGGTTAGCGATGAAAAGAATCCAGCAGATGTCTTCATAGGCCTGATGCGGTTTCTGGACACACCAGGACTGGTAAGACATCTTCATTTGTTGAATCACTGAAATATTCCATGCAGCTTGCAGTGTCACTCATTACACCTCTCTATGTTCTGTATTTTTGCATTACAGATAGAACAAGATTTCCGACTCCTTTTTTGTGAGGTCACTGCCAGCAAATTCTTGGAGAGGTGGCCCATCAATCTCAAAGCAAAGGTTGTAAAGGAAAGTCATGGATTTGTCTCCACCTCAGAGCTCTTGGAGTTAATGTGCAATGCTGAGTCAGGTACTGAAGTTGAGAATGGTATGATTGTGACTCATTTTATTTGCCATTGTTGGTTATATAGGTAATTCTGTCAATTGAATGTATTTTTGGAATAATTCTTTGTTTATTTGTCTGTAGGCTGGGACAGTGACATGTCTGCTATCTTGCTGCTATATCTGCTACCACCATCTGCACAAGGGCGAAAGAGACCAGGAAAGATGTCTGCATCTCAAGCTGTCGATAACCTCATCAAATTCCCAAAGGTATGTTGTTTAAAATATACGTTCCATCACCTCTATTTTCATGGACAGTGAGGTGAGCTAATCTACTGTCAGAGGATAGTCACTTAATACTGTTGTTTAATGTGTTGTTGTAGGCTGGAACCAGTGTACAGCAGCATCTAGACAACATCACCTGAAGCAGTCAGCCCTGCTTTCTTGCTCAGGGATCCACAAGAAGCAGCATGCACACCTTGTGATTGACAAGCATGCACTTCCATGTAAAGTGACAGGTTCAGTAGGATCCCTTGATGAACTCTTTAGGGCCCATTATGTCTTTGGTACATCATACAGTTCATCCCTGACCAACTTTTTCACTTTTCTGCAAACAACTATGACATTGGGGAAACGTCATATTGCTTTCTCTAGTGAGCATCCTAGAACTGTATGCTAATGCAAGGGTTTGTTACGTTAATTAAATGACACTGAAATGAGAAACATAATAAATGCTGTTACTTTAACCTGTATGTTTGTTGTTATTTCCATAATTTAGCATAGATCACAGTTTAGTATTATAGCATCATAAGATGAATATGAAAAAATAACACTACAGAGAAATAAAAATGATATATTATTACACATCAGAGTGTTATTATTAAACTAAATTTGGAGGAAAAATAGCTCTATAAAGTGTAATCAAATTATTCTGAACAGTGTGAATAACCCTCAGTGTTAAATAGTTTTACACATTTTGTTGTTAATTTTGACACTAAACTGAGTACAATTAACACTGAAAAGTTAACACTTGGCCATAGAGTAAATTTAACTCTAATTTTGAGTGGGACCAAATGTTATCTGAAGCAGAGTTAAAATCAACTCTCTAAGTGTAAAATTGACACTTGGTTTTTTTACTGTGTGCATTTTGTATTTACTTGAGTTATATTTGTCTAGCCCTAAAATTTGTTTCATGATCTGAAACATGTAAGTATGTCATGTTTTTAGAAATCCAGCCTAGGTTGGCCAATGTTAATAAAACTGGGGTAAATTAGAAATAGTCTGATTACAGGGGGTTCTCCTGCCTCAAAATGGGAATAAATATGCAAACAAGTAAAGTTAGTACACATTTATTTAAGGCAATGAGTCCGTGTCACCTTACTTTAAACGGTTGATGCATTTTCCTGTTACTTGGAGCCATTTAATTAGTAAACATAGATTTTATGGTTGAGTAAAAATTTGATATTTTACCTCCACAACCGTTCCAGTTTCTAAACTTAGGAAAATTAATTGCCCACCTCTGGTGTACAGTAGTATCTATAGTGTATAGATGTAATGATATCATCAGATACTAGAATGTGGTTACCACCAAAAGCTGGCAGTCATTAGCCCCAACACCCAGAATCAGTCAGGCTTATTAAAGTCATTTAAAGCCTTATGGCAACACCAAATTGTGTAATTTACATTTTGAAATTCTACACTCAAGTTTACATTCATCGTATATGAAATGCAAAAGCATGAGGCTGATTTTCCAGACAAACAGCAACATCAAGCAACACCTAACTTTAGTTTTTACCCATTCAAGTAAAGCAGTTACAAAACTGTCATACTGCTAAAAAAAAATGGTTTACTTTTTTAAAAAAAAGGCACTGTGTTATTGGTAACACTTGAGCCTTACACAAACCCATGCTTTAACTTCATTCGTCTATCTGTGCCACAATTGATCCCTCATAAATGTCCTTGTGTTTTCATATACAGTACTTTGTTACTGTAATAAAGGGGAAAAAAGCAGCTCTGTCACCTTAAGCAGGTACTTATCACTGCAGTATTAAATAACTGCAAAAAAACAAACAAACAAAAACACAGCACTACAATGAGGAGCAAAATTTTAAGTGTACTGCAAAGAAAAAAAAAAAAACATTAAAAGTTTGTTTTCTCCATACATTAACAACATAAGTAATCACCAAGCCTACTTATTATTAGCTTGCCTATGCTGCTCTATAAAGCATTTACGTATCTTTCTTTAATAAGTAGTATTCACATGTCATAAATGACAAAAAAAAAAAAATCATCTCAAGGTAGATTTCTTCAGATCTTAGTGAGTAAAAAGCGCACACAGTGCTCTGCATTATCTGAAAGACTGTATAAACACAACAAGACAAACATTAAAAAAAAAAAAAACGATGTAGTCCTGAGTGGATGAATACATCATATTGCTGCAGGTCTATTATAGACACATATTACCAGCACCTTGCATTAACAAGTCTGTAAAGATAACAGGCGAGTTCATCATTATTAAAGTGATTTAATTGTAATAAAATCTTTAATTGGTATTTTGTTATGGCGCCCAGTTAAATGCTTCAGGAAACATACACCCATAGAAAAACAGCAGCGAAAGTGTTCTTGGAATTAAAAGGAGTATATGATCTCTTGCTTGAGCCTAGATTTGGGTGACGGTTCTTTTTTTTTTATGACTTTTATCTTTATTAAATGCCAACATTTTGTGGAATGGATTTATGTGTACGTCAGTAATGAGGGTCACAGTCTTCCACCATGCTGTCTGTGATGTAGTTGACTTTTAGCACCTCCTGGTAATACTCCTTCTCTACTTGTGTGTTGACGGTCCAGGCTACAACGTCGACACCCCTCTGGGCCCAGTACTGCACATAGTCCCTGCAGACAGGACACACAATCGGTGAGTGATGTTCCTCTGGTCTGAATGACCCGATAAAAACCTTTTAAGGATGAGTACAAAGCAATGACAACTTTTTTGGTATAACGTAAAAAAATGATGATCCACAACAATAAACCCCAGCATGGAATAAGACAGTTAGCAGCGCCATTAAAATGCACCTCTAACACATCTGCACTCTAATGAAGTCATTGCTGCATATATAGAATATAAGACTGTATGTTCCAGCTACAAAACTCACTGTGAGACAAAGTTCTTCTGTATCAGGAACGCCGAAACGCCACAGAGCTTCCACAAAACATGATGGTGTGCCCAGTCCAACAAGATGTCCATGAGAGTCATCCAGTGGTGTTTCCACAGCGATGAGAAACGCGGGGCACCGTCCCCGAACCGGCTCAGGCTCCAAGGCCGGTGGGTCAGTGCTGTGACCACGTCTGGGTCACTCTGTCTCATCTGGACACAAAGTGTTGGTGAACATTAAAACAGCAGCTACAATAGAAACATATATGTGGGAGAGATAAGCATGCTGTTTTGTTATAGAGCAATTTGTGTATTTTTTTCCCCCTCTTTCTGAGTCAGCACTATTTATTAGAATACCGTTTTAGTCCAGTATGGATTGTGAACCAAATAACTGCATGTTAACTCTTAGACTGTGCAAAAATAAGTACAATTAAAACTGTAAACTACTTTGAGCCACATGTCAGCTGATGTCAGGTCATCTTAGCGTTCACTTTAGTTGGTAACAAGTGAATGAAAATGGGAACCAAGAGCTCAGGCACTAAGAGCTGTGTGCTCATACTGTTTAATTAGTCTTGTAATCCATCACCTAAATGTGTCTAAGAGGTGCAAAGTGTAACACACAGATATCCGCTTATCCTACTCAGGGTTGCGGAGGGCCTGGAGCCTGTAACAGCTGCCATAGGGCCTGAGGTGGAGCACACCCTGGACAGGTCTCCAGCCTGTGGCAGTGCTAACACAGAGGCAAAAGCATTCATACTTACATCCACACCTACGGCCAGTTTAGAATCAGCAATTAACGCAACCCACCAACTATGATAGGAAGCCAGAGTACTCAAAGAGAACCCACAGAGACATGGGGAGAAAATGCAAACTCCACACAGAAAGGCCCAGGCCAAATGCTTGATTTGGACCCAGGACCTTCATACTATGAGGCAACAGTGTTAACCACGTTGCCAACGTGCTGCAAGTTTAAAAAAAATCTTCTGAAAGTGGTCAGGGTTCATAATCATGCATAGAGAACTTTGAACTTCTAGTTTATAGTAGAAGTTAATTAATGTAGGATAAATAAGATAAGCTGACCCACACAAACATGTTTCTACATTTCTTCTGTTGTTTTTTTGTTTCACTGTGTGCAGCCGAACTGTCTGAACTTTGTGCATCTTTACTTTTTGTACTTTTTAAGGGTGTGTAATTGCAGCTAAGCACTCCCTTGAAATTACCCCTTTGGGGACAAACGGTGCTACGTGACCTGAAAGTCACCAGAAACTCTTCATGTCTGTAATTTGATTCTTCATACTACATATTAGTTTACCTCGGTGTATTTTCTTCTAAATTGTAATTTTCCTCTAGTTGGACGAGATCATATAAAGAAAACCACAGAGAAAAATCCCTCCTGAAAAATAGTGTGTTTACTGACATGAACTAAGCTTTAAACTCTACAGATATGAGCCGTCTTACCCTGTAGATGACTTTGGGCTCGAAGGAGCAGACGATGCTGCTGTTGTAGAGGACCGGATGTTTCTTATACAATTCTTTTAGAGCTGCGGCTGCCTGAGTAGGAAGAAGAAACAAATGGTTATCGTAGGTCATTCAGCTGTTTGCAGATTTAATGTTTTTGCTTGTGGGTGTTCCTCTCCGACCACTAGGTGGTAATTAGCAGCTGTGTATGCACAGGCACGCGGACCAGCAAATCAGAAACGTCACTATGCGAACCTCCAACCACAACTGCAGCTTTCCCTTCCTTAAAAACGTGCAAATGCTGCACTTAAGGAGTTGAGTAACTAACCTAACTTTAAGCTAAGAGACTGCTGCCCTTGGCTCAGTTTTTATGTTGCCAACACAAACAAAGTTACATTTAGTTGTTAAAGAGCAAACAAACAAGGAACGTCTAACAGCACGCAGAATGTTACCACACAAACAAAACATTACTTATCAGTGGTGCTGTCCTCAATCTGTGAGAAGCTGTGTGTGTGCGCGTCCGTGTGCGTTTTAGAGGTTTGTAATTTGTTTGAGTACAGACAAACCTGGAACATGTGTTCTGGACATCTCTAAGTGCATCAGTGTTTGACCTAGTAGTGTTTCTCCTCTCTGGATATTCCCAGTATGACTCTGGCTTGCCACAACTAATTTTAATGATTAGATTTGTGTAACTAATGGAGTGGTGACATGTATTATAGGGCCATTCTATTGGTAATGAATAAAAAAGTAGAAATAATGAAGTGGTGGACTTGTGATCATTTTGTATCAAGCCATCAATTAAAATCAACACACATGATGCAATCTCTCAGTTTTGTTGGCCTGGTTTACCTCATCTGGATGACCTTTGACATCAAAGTAGATGGTTAGCTGCAGTTTGATGCATTCCTCCACTGCCTCCTCCAGGGTGGGGATCTTCTCTCCTGCAAACTTGTCCCTGGTGGAAATAAAACAAGTAAGACTCGTTTTAACTGGATTTCTTTTTATATTGTGCCAGTGATCTTTCATACGTCTCACTACACAGTTTGCCCAAGTCACTGTTATACTTGTTCACTCTCATCTAGCATAATTTTCCGGTTCTCCGCCATTTACCTGCTCCGATATTTCCCTGGGCTATATTTTTTGTTTGTTTTGAGAAATGTGTGTGCAACAGAAATGTATGTATGTGAGTTTAGAAGATCCTTGTTTACGTGTGTGTTTTGTTGATGTTTTTAATGTGTATTGAATGTTTTGTGTTTTGGAGATGGAGTGGGTCATCGATTTGGAAAGTCAGATATTTGATCCTTGGCACATCCAATCTAAATGCTGTCCTCAGGCAAAATACAGTGTTTATCTAACACAGTACAATCAAACTGTCATAGAGAAAGTATTATTTGAACATGTGTGTAAATTGGGTTTGTGTAAATCGAGAAGCAAAAACCTATTAACTTCTTGTTAAGAGTCTGAAATTATTAGTTTAAAACTGTTGTACATAAGCACGAATTATTCAGACGAGTAACCACTTTGCCAAGGTCTTGACGAAGACACACACAGTCAATCTTAGATGAGAGAAAATAACCCAGGAATCACTGAGGCTCAAACCAGCATAGATTGAGAGGGTGCTGGCTAAGAAAGAAGACACTGCTCCAAAACTGACACCTTGACTGCCACCGTGGCTGACTAAGAAAGAAGACACTGCTCCAAAACTGACACCTTGGTCAGCCACTAATCAGAAGGTCGGTGGTTCGATCCCAGGCTGCCTCCTGGCTGCATGCCAAATATCCTTGGGCTAACCCCATGTTTGCTTACTGGTGGTGGTCAGAGGGCCCGGTGGCGCCAGTGTCCGGCAGCCTCGCCTCTGTCAGTGCGCCCCAGGGCAGCTGTGGCTACAATGTAGCTTGCCATTGCCAGTGTGTGAATGGGTGAATGACTGAATGTAGTGTAAAGTGCTTTGGGGTCCTTAGGGACTGAGTAAAGCGCTATACAAATGCAGGCCATTTTGACTGCAATTTGCAGCTGTCCACATGGATAAACCAAAAGCCTTCAAAACAAAAGTTTTATGGTCTGATTAGACAAAGATTGAGCTCTTTGGTCACAATGCCAAACATGCCAAGAGACGTGTTTGTAGGAGTGACGGAGAAGCTTTCAAATCTATGAACACTGTACTAACTGCCAAGCATGGTGGTAGTAGCATCATGCTCTGGGGGTGTTTTGCTGTCGGTGGTTCAGTGCACAAATTGGTTGGAATAGTGAGCATTGTTAATATGGAAGTCTAGTGTAGTATATAATCTTTATATTGCTGTGTTATTGTAAAGTCATATAAGTTAAAGTAAAAAAAATAAAAAAAAATGCATATGCCCCCCAGTGACTAATATATTACTTTAAATGTTGGATATGATCCAGTAGAAACTGAAGTATTTTCTTATTTGTGTGACCCTGACCTTTGACCTTGAAGCATTACATACTAGAATATGTGTATTTTGTTATCTTTACCCATATGATTGGAGCAGAACTGGCTGAAATCTTTGGCATTGATAAGCTGTAACAACTTTAAGATAAGATATAATCATCCAGTGTGTGATTTTGCAAAACTTTATGCCGTCATTGTGACATCATATGGCATCATATTGGAAAAAAAAAAAAAAAAAGTGTGTTGTACAGCTCTCTCCATGCGCAGTGAAGGCCAAGGTGAAATGCTTGACCACCTAGGTACTCATTTCCAACAATGCCTAGTATATTGCTATAAAGTTTAAAGACAAATTATAATTTGTGGATAACAAAGTTTTTACTGAATTTCACATTTGATGTAACCTTGACCCAATGTTCACTAAAATAAAAATCAGCTCAAATTGATCAAAATAAAATTTAAAATGAAATCTTGTGTTGTGGCTTCTGTGTATGCTAGACCGCTAACAAACAGACAAACTGAGCAGATTACATACATCCTCCCTTCGAGGGGGAAATTACCTTATTTCAGTGGATGTTTAAACCTGCTAGTATATTAGTGTGCAAGAACCTGTATCACATTAAAGCACCTCACTACCGTGTGCTTTGTTTGTGCCTTCCTGACTATATGCTTCTTTCTTACCTGAGTCGATGTTTAGCAGCTGCATCCAGTTTAGCCAGCTCTGACATTTTCATCTTGCTGAGGAATCCTGACCCACTGGTGGTCCGGTCCACGGTCTCATCATGCATCAGTATTGGGACGCCATCTGCTGAGAACTCCAGGTCCAATTCCACACCAGTCGCCCCATTCTTACTGGCCTTCAACAGAACAGACAATTTTCAGCATTGGATGTTTTTTCAGATGGAGTTGGTGGTCACAAATCTGCCCTAAAATCCACTTAGAAAAACAAACTTTGCAGCTTAATTTTCAACTACTGTACGACAAAAGTAGACATAATGGCCACGATCCATTTGAAGAAAATTTTACTTGACTAGCAAACTGATTATATCTGTACTCTGTGTTGACCTATAAATGGGGGTATATTGCAGTTACGAAATGCTGTTTGAAAGGGAACACCACTGCAACAAAGTCTGTACACTAAAAAGCACTAGCAGGTGTATTTTTGAGGTGTAATTTCTGGCTCAGCACACTCGCACCTCATATACACCTGATATAAGCATGTGGTCTGTATTTGATATCTTTATTTGTATAAATTAAAACCAATACATGGGACTACGCATATCCAGATGGTATTAGATTAATTATTACTCACATCTCTTTACTTTATCTCAACATGCAGATTAGTTAAACGAGGCTGGCTAGTTGGGAACTGGCTGATAACATTGTGATAGAAGGTGCTGCTGGAACAGTGGTGGCCTTAAAATGCATGTTCTCTGTGCTGATAAGTTATCCAGATACAAACTGGGTGTGAATACCAGAAGTTAAAGACATCGCAGTAGTTCCCCTTGCAACCACTGCCATAAAAAAAGAAACAAAAAAGGGCATATGAAGGATTATCGCTCCAAAACCCTCCCCACCTCATTCTCTCACCTCTCGGATAGATGCTATCGTGTTCTCCGGTGCATCGTGCCCGCCGCCCCGGTGAGCGACCACCGACACCTTGCCGGTGCCCGCCGTGCCCTTGACTGGGTGGAGCACCTTCTGGGTTCGGCTGGATGGTACCTGTGGGAAGCGGAACATGGCTAGAAAGAGGTAGAGAGAGGCGGTGAGGACCACTGTCCACACCGGGCTTCGGGTCCCCAGCAGGATCCCCACGAAGATAAGGGAGTACAGGGTCGCTTCATCTCCCAGCTGGACCATCGTTGTCCTGTCTTTGTCTTCTCCACCTGTCCCACAGCAGAAAATAGCACCTGGCAGGAAATGTTCCGCATTTAAGGTGTGGGACGTTTACTGTCCTAATTTTAGTTTCTTTAAACGACCTAAATGAGATAAGAACATGTTTTGCCCGGCGATAAAACACTCATTACCAAGAGACAGTCCCCTGTCCGCGACTTAAAGGGAACTGCTGATTTACGCTTCCCGTTCCGCATTTAAGCTAACACCCCCAAAATGAATTAGATTTATTCAAAATTATAATAAAATTGTAATTATTATTCTCACTGAGCTGTTACAGAGCGATCATTGACAGCTTTCTCACAGGATGTCTCGGAACAAAAAAAAGAAATAATTAAACATACATTAACATAAAAACGAGACGTTAAAGGTGAGCACATCCGGGTCACACCGCATAACTGCTTCCTGTTAGCGCTCGTTCAAGTCATGTCATTTCGTGATCCATCTTTCTTGTTTCTGCGTTTTTCTTTCATTTAGCTGGTCTCTGATCATGGTAAGCCTCGTTTTATATGCAAGCTCTTATCCAGCATTGACTGTTATTATCAGTAAGATTAATTTTTAGCCACACAAGGTCATTAGTGCTGTGGCAGGGCTGTGTGTTTTCTACAGTCATTGGTGACAGCTCAGTCAGGACATGTGCACCTTCAGGTTCTTTTATTCCACACAGCGGCTACACAACAGCTGCTGTACATGTACTGCAAGTGTTCGTCTGGGTATACCTCTTGTATTTTTTTAAGCAACTGCATAATATTATATTTTGTATATTACTGCAATAGCAACGTACAGTGCACAAAATAAGTGAAGTAGAGAGTACAGGAAGGCTGAGATGAGGGTCTGGGGTGATTTATGGCAGCAAGAGTGAAGGGGAAGGTTTGCAAGATGGTAGTGATGCTATGATGTATGGTTTGGACATGATGGCACTGGCAAAAAGATCGGAGGTGGAAGAGTTGTAAGAGCTTCATAGGGAGAGATCAGAATGGACAAAATTAGGAATGAGCGCATCAGAGGGAAAGGTCAGGTTCAACAGTTTAGAGGCAAAGTTAGAGAAGCAAAGCTGAGATGGTTTGGACATGTGCAGAGGAGGGATAATGGATATATTGGATAAAAGATGTTGAAGATGGAGTTGCCAGGCAGAAGCAAAAAAGAGGATATTTAGATATGACCGAGGATATACCAGGGTGAGGTGGAGGCAAATTATCTGCTGTGGTGACCTAAATGAGCCAAAAAAGTGCTTCCCTCATATTTTACCACCTGGCTTGATGAAGAGCTAAACCTGATCTTTTACAGTATTGGTTTCCAGATGGTATGCCTAGAGGCAAGTCCTCATTTGCTAATGTGGTAACAAGCAATCTATTTTCCTTCTGTGAGAAACTTTACCTACTGTCAAAGAGCTCAACCGTGTCTGTTAAACTAAATGGATGCAAGTTATATGCGAGTGGAGCTTATTTCCAGCCATAGAGCTGGAGCGGACGGGTTTGTGAACTGGTGTGCAGAGTACCACCTGCACAAAGTGGAGGATTCTATATCAGCTGGAGATGAGACCCCTATTACTATACATGTCCATGCCATTAGACGGGTTATGTGGTACAAATACTTACAGGTATACATTGATAATGCACTTGCTTAGAACACACATGTGGAAAATGTGTATGAGAATCCATCAATGTCTTCATTTTCTCCAGACTCCATTTATTTATTTATTTATTTATTTATTTATTTATTTATTAAATAAGGCCATTGTAGAGTTACATTATGCCATCAGTAGTTGTTTTGGAACAGGTCTTTATCTGATCCCCCACATGTGTTGTTCTCTGAGATTGTATTGATGAACCCTGGTAGGAAATACTGACAGAGAATAACATGTCATATTGAATTTATCTGTTTGATGTTATTTATTTTTCTACAGATCAGGTCGCTTCTTCGGTGCAGATTAACTCCCCACGTCCTGTCCTTCACCAGAGGATCAAGTCTGTTCGCAGCTCGAACACCTTACAGTTTGCAGCCTTGTTCACCAAGTCTCAGGCCAATTCAGCAGCGCCTACATGGACCTGTTATCCCTAAAATCACAGCCCTTGTTAATTACTCGGATGTGTCCACACAGAAGTACACTATGATTTACACCCTGCCATACATTAAGCTCCTTCGAGCTGTGTCCAGGCTCAAACTCCTCCAAACTGCAATAACTGTGGTCCTCTTGCCCCCGGTGTACGTCCTCTACTTCCAGGGAGCTGCCTCCGCCTTTCTTGTCGGCTACACGACAGGGATAGCTCTGTTTGCTGGTGTTATGCTGTATACTGCCAGTTACTTCTTCAGAAGGGTGGTGGGAATGATGTATCTGGATCCATCTCAGACCACGCTCAAAGTGTCCCACCTCACTTTCTGGGGAAAGCGCCATGATATGTACCTGCCAGTGTCAGATGTCATGACCATTGGAGACACAGGGGACTCCGTAAATGAGACCATACTGAAATTTAAGAGATACAGCAGTGCGGAGACTCTGTATTTCTCAACTCATTTTGGACGTGTGGTGGATGAACAGGCTTTTAAAAAAGTGTTTGGAAGTTTTTAAAATGATTATTTGTTTAAAAGAAAATGTGGAGTATTCTGAATAGTATTATCAAAATATAACATGTTAAGAGATGCATCTATTGTCCATGAACAATATTCTAAATGAAAACACATTATACAGCTTGCTGTTATATTTTATATCTAAGATATTTTAGCTGACATAGATCTGAATCATCCACAGTTGATAAATTACTGGTTTATTATTATTTTTCTTTTTTTATCTTAATTAAGGTTGAGAAGTAAGATTGCAGATTTAAAAAAAAAAAAAAAAAATCTGGACCCTAACCCTAACCCTGTGGTAGGTTAACAGTTGTCTACTAAATGGTGACTATGTATGCAGCTGAAATAAAAAAATCAAGTGAGATTGGCCTAACATTGTCCGAATATTCATGTTGCATCATTAGACCATGATAGGATAGCTCCACGGGTCACATGTCCTTCTTGCTGCAAGCTCCAAAGAAGTTGTCTCCTCCTGATATTGATTTTTTTTGTGTGTGTTAGGTTAAAGTGTAAACCTTAAAACTGTTATTATGTAAAATGCATTTTTCAACATTGTTTTTGATTGGGCTAGGGTTAGGGCATCCTGGCTGTAGAAACGGGGAATTATTCATACATTTTGCCTCAGGTTTGGTTCAAAGAAATGTCACTTTGGGAACAGTTTCTCTTGCTGAGTTTTTAGAACCTGCGAGTTTTCAGTTCTATCTTGGTTAAGATGTTTTCTGACATCTAGAAATAGAAGTAGAGCAGGTTAACTACCAGCTGGTGATTTGATCCAGGTTTCTTGGCTCATATCAAAGTGATTTGCAAATATGAAGGAGTGTGTATCATAGATAATAAGCTTTTATAAATGTTTTTTGAGTTCTCAGTAACAGTAGAAAAGCACTGCATAAACATTATTCCATTTACATTTACAATATCTCAAATATTGGCCCTGGAAATACTGCCACATATGACCACAGCTTCATAAAGCTTTTTATTTATTTACTCTTTCAAAAAAACAAGAAAACAAAAAACATATGACTCCACATGTCTCATTAAAAAAAGTGTTTCACTATGTTACTATGGACCTGGACTGATTTTAGTTTGTCTAGAAGTGGTACTGTGACAAAAATAAAACGATCATGAGATTTGCAAATCATTTGGATAACGATTGTATTCATAATATTAGAACAGAGCAAAAGAGAGGCACGGCTTTGTCCTGGAAAGTACAGGTGAATGTGACGATGGATGCAAAACACGACGTGTTTCACAAAAGGACTAAATGTAAACAAAGTAAATGGATATTGGTGAAAAGCAGACCACTCTGGTTCAGTCTCAGGGTGAAATGAAATGACAAAAATGCAATTCTTTAAAATCGCTGACTTCAGAAAAGTTTGGAGAAGTGTGTCTCGTGCTTGCAAGAATTCAAGATCTTTAATGAAAACTGAAATAATGCATATGCTGAATTCATTTCTCATTGTGTAAGGGGGAAACAAATTTCCAAAAGCGGTCTAAAAACTCATGGTGTGTGCAAAATGAATTGTTTGAACTTTAGGGATCTCTTTGCATCAAAAACCTTCAAAACTCCAAAAACATTCCCGTCAGTTTGACCGTGACAATTGAGCTCAAAGCTTAGTTACTGCTTAACGAAGGCTTCTTGTGCACCTGATACACAGTTAATGAACGCTCCACAAAAGCTGTTAAGTGTGTAGAGATCGTTTTGACAACAGGTGTTTCAGGTAAAAAAAAAAAAGAACATTAAAATTTGTGTCCACTTCAAATCCAAATGTCTTCACTTACACTCATGTGTAAGAACTTTCTGAGCCTAAAACTCTGCATAGATGTTTCCACTGAATTCTACACATCAGCAGCAATCCTATCAACTCCAGAGAAACACTCGCAATACGTAATTTATAAGCACTCACTCAGTTTAATCTGAGTCATCAGTATGTGCCTCTGGGGGATTGTTGGCTTTCTCTTGCTCTTTTGCACGTTTTTTTCCCACTTCCTTTATGTTTTGAGTTGCAGAACACGATTTGAAATTGATCCATACAAAATATTGGTGAATTTAAACATAGCACATGCAAATGCTGAAGAAACTTTATATTAGGAAGAAAAAAATCTTTAAACTTTTAAATTGACCAATAAAAAGTCAAAGAACAGAATTAATTCACAAAATATTTTAATGTTGAGTTGCTTCAGAAAGAATTCAAACAGATTTTTCTTGTTTTGTCTTTGCACACCTTACTGTGTTTATCTTTAAATGTATACAATAAAAACCCCACCATAACAAAGTGGAAACATGTTTTTAGAATCTATTGCATATTTACAGTCCTCCCTGACCAAGGTCCTCTCTTGGTTGGTTACTTTGCCTCAAGTGTTCAACTCTCATAAGAGTCCTTGACACTAAAACTGTTCAAAAACATTTTAATAACATAACAGAAGAGTATGCATTTAATATTTCTACATCCATAAAGTGTCGCTTAACTCAAAGTGCATGCATCATAAAATAGCTTTTCAAAGAACTGCATCACTGCAAAAGCTTTTTCACCGCCATAAGCTGTTTCAGAAGTAGAAAGACAGTGGAACACAGAGTGGGATTCATAGGGGAAAACTCTTGGCACATATTCAAACATTATCTAGTTTCTGATTAACTGTTTGGCACTTTCTGATAGTACCGGTCAAACTAAGGAAGATGAAGTTTGGCTGGATCTAACAGTGTCCATGACTCTTCTTCAGCAGATCAAGATGTGTCAGAGATCACATAAAGTACCAGGCAGTAAATCCAGCGAGGACAGCCATCCAGGCAGCCAGAACCACCTGGCAGGGCGGATGTCTGAGAAGTGTCATGGCTAACTGGCACGCATGCGTAGGATTTCCACTAACAGCTGTTCAGAGGAGACATGAAGATGAGAATACAGAAAAAAGGAGGGAAAAAAAACAGGACAATTGAATTAGGTACTTCATGTAACTTTGTAGCTATGAATGATGGTCTGACACTTTCCACTCAGACATCCCACAGTTATAAGGATCCCCTTTTAACTGAAGTCCATGATGACACTGTCCAATCTTTTAAAGGCAAATCTATAAACTATTATTAAACTGAGCACCAAGTTTTTAACTTTCTATCTGCAGAATGAAATGCTAGAAACAAATGTCATAAATACAGTAAAGGGGATGCATTTCTTACCCATTTTAGCTGCATAATACGGGCACTTGTTGATATCCTCACCCTCCATCATCTCTGCATGACTGTGTCCAAACCCTGCATCTTGGACCTCCTCTTTGATAGTTTTTCCAAGCTCTTCAAGTTCTGTGAATACCTTTTTTTAAATAATAAAATTAGATTTTTATTACCTTTAAATTTCTCTTTCAAACAATGCACCTTTTTGCAAATTGCTGTACATTGTATAATTCCTATAAGCAGTTTCCTCACCATCATGTTAAAGCCAAAAGCCCGATTAGATTCTTCCACAATCCTGTCTTTGGTCTCAGCATCCAGTTCCAGCTCATTCATCCTGCTTCGGTAAAGCTGCTTGAAGCCTTTGTGACTGTGGATTCCCTCAAACTGGTAGAAATTGAGACCTTCTCCTGTTGAGGGGAGCTTTAAAGCCCTCTGTGCCACTTTCTTAAGGATCTGTCCACCTGAGAGATCACCCATGTAGCGGGTGTAGGAGTGGGCCACTAACAACACCGGGTCCTTCTCCCCCACCTCATGGATGCGGTCCACATAAGGCTTGGTGCCTGCAGAGAGGCTGATCTGAAGAGAGAACACAACTGTGAAAGTCCAGTTGATACAAACCTTGTCTGGAGAAGATTTTTCTGTGTTAAATTTGATTAAATACAGCTTTTGGGATGATGATACCTGTATAATCATGACTTAAGTGCCAGAAAAGACCAGCCTCCTCTGTGACTGACATATATATCCTCCATATGCTTCCTACTGACCTGGTTTTCCCAGTCTTCTCCATAGAAATACTCAAGGTCCCGGGCCAGGGCCTCACGCCGGTGCAGCTCTGCGGGGAAATATATTGGAGCGATATGATGATGGTCTTTGTTCTTCTCAATCTCCTCCTCCATAGCCGAGTAGACAAAATATAGAGCTGCTGTGCCTCTCTGACAGCAGAGGGAGGAAAGAGGGGAGAATAAGTGGGTCAGAGTCAGACATAAAATGTTTCATCTAGCAGAAACTGTTAGACATAATATACAGTTAAATGGTGAAATATGATTTTATTTGATAAACTGATGTTCCAGACAGCTCACATTTTGCCAGTTTCTTTGGCAGCATTTTTCTGATCGTGCCTTAGAACCAAGGCAAAGCATAGATCAAGACTTTATCACACTGACAATACTAAATGTAGGCCTATGCCTCTAAGCACTTTCGATATACAGGGTCAAACTGAAGACCTTTGTGTGACGCTCTCCTGTATACAGTAGTTCATTACTTTCACTGGTTCACAGACACTTTAGCTGCCTTAATTCTTGCCTTTATATAGTGAATAATCAAACCTTAAACAGCTCTCTTTTAATGCGTCCCCTGAGGAAATCTTTGACAAACTGGCAGTTCTCTGCTCTGTCGTGGGCCTCCTTGGTCCCCTCGGCCAACAGCTCAGACAGGTCTGTTGGACTTGGTGAAGCAGAAAAGGACAGGAAGGGCGACACAAAAGAACACTTAGCCGTTTATCTGAATGACAAAATAGCAGCAAAGATAAACTGCTGCTTATTTAGTTTGTTTTCTTCATACCTGAGAACTTCATCATCATCGTCATCATCCAAAGCAATCATTGACCTTCCTTTGTTGGCACTGTTGGGCTCTGGTGGGAGTTCGCTTTCCATTATACTGGTTATATTTTGGCCTTAATAAGAAAAGGCAGAGATTTAAAGAAAAATGTACAGGACAAACAAATACGAAAAAAAGCAGGAAATAAAAGAAAAGATTTAAATCATCAAAATAAACAACTTGTCACCAGTTAAAATTATTTATTTAAAGTAAAAAATATATATGCTTATGTAGCCTAAATACGGTTACGGTTAAACAGCCTGTTTACACGGTTACAATATCGCTTTCTAACGTGACAGCAAAAGCAGTTTGTGTCCTTTAATGCACCACATTTCCCTGTTAGCTGAACAAGCGCCAGGTGAAGGAATTACTGTGTTATCCCTTTAACGCATCTTTTTAAAAACCTTAGTTTTGGAGAAATATTTCACAGGCAGAGGCCGATAGCCACAGCTGACATCTGAAGGGAACAGTTACAAAACTGACACTGCACGTACGTGTGTTTCGTAAGCAGCTACCGTTATAGTTACACTGTGCTGCTCACACGTTAAAGAGCCGCTCTGTATGTGTGAACACAAACACAAACAGTGTGTTATTACAATGTTTTAGGGATACGACAATGAAACGCTAACTCACCTTGTCACAACACCGCCCACACTGCTCGTCCCCAAACCGCAGGATTCAACGTTCACGGGACACGGCGTGACAACAAACCAATCGGTGGGTTCCCTTTAGTTGAGGCGCATTCTGATTGGTTAAATCCTCAGCTTATACACCAATCAAAGGTTCGTTTGTTGTTTTGATACTCTTGATTGGTATTCATCCCTATTGATGTACAACGTCTTATATTCGTCGTATTTAGGTTATTAGTTTGTGTAGATCCTGTGGGTTAATTGAAGATAGGTGTGATGACACTTCCACTCCAGCCTACTTATACACTGTTCAAAAATGCATACAGTCAATTAAACCTCTGTGATACTGATCTGGTCAGCTAAATAGCACACTAGCAGTTTCAGCTGCTTTGGTGTTAATGAAATTCAAAACAGATGCATTAGAGCAGCAACAAAGAGACATTGCCCAAAACAGGAGTCGTTTGACAGGTGGAGGCCACTGACTGTTTTTTTTTCTTTCTTTCTTTCTTTCTTTTTTTTTTTTTTTTTTTTTTTTTTTTTTTTTTTTTACCTTTTTTACCTTCATGCAGAAGTTGTACAGGTAGTCAGTCCAACTCCTCCAGGATGACACATTAATATGACATGTTCCAGAAGGTTCGCTGTGTCTTCCACCGCAGTCTCAAGGGCATGGAGGAGCTTTCAGGAGAAAGGTAGTTACTCTAGGAGAGCTGGACAGGACTGTAGAAGGTCCTTTGTGCAAGGAGGAACAGGTTGAGCACTGCCAGAGCCCTGTAAAATGACCTTCAATAGGCCACTGTGAGAGCCTCACCTCCTCTAGTGGGCCCTGTGCTCATTGCCTGGCATTGTGGAGCCTGATTGGTATTTGCCATAGAATACCGGGATTGTCAGATCCACCACTGGCACTCTGTGCTTTTCACATATGACATCAGGTTCACCCTGAGCACATGTGACAGATGTGAAAGGATCTGGACAAGAAGTGGAGAATGTTACGCTACCTGTAACATTGTTCAGCATGACTGGTTTGGATCTAAGTGAAGTTGCCCCCCCCCCATCCAACAAAAGTGGTGTCAAACGTGTGTGCTACATTTGTGTTGGTTTGTGATAGCTATTATTTTGGGGGTTATTGTATTAACTTGGGAGGCTTGGACAGATCCATGTACTTACCTTTTCTAACAGAAAACATGCCTACATTGTTCTGATAGTTATGTATTTTGTTACCCTCAAATAAAGTTTTTTCTCCAACAGAATGCATAGTCTATTTTAACTATTATATGTTAACCTACTTTTTTGCTTTTAAGAGTGTGATCATGACAAAAATTTTCAAATTCTGGTTTTTGTTTCACAACCTTTTCACAGTAAAGGTTCCTTGTCACATATCAGGCTGGTTGACCTTGGATGACCTCTAGAAACTTTTGTTAATATCTTTAAAATGATAGCGACACAAACCAGAACTTTTGCAGCACAAATGTTTGACACCACTTTTGTTGGATTTTAAGAAGCTGGGTGGGGTGGGGGTGGGGAGGTGGGTGCGTGGGGGCAATTTCACTCATGGCTGGTTTTGTGGTGGATGAGTTATGGTTTGGGGAGGTATCTGGCAAATTGTGGTTCATTTTAAAAATTGTTCTTTTCAAAGTGTTCCTATAATTTTTCTGAGCAGTATATTTAACACTGAAAATATATAAACGTTGTACTTATTCTAATCTGCTGCTAAGTCTAATCTGCTAAGCCTCAAGAAATTGAGGCAGATAATCCATCATCTTGTAAATCTTCCTTGTCACATATCACCCCTGACACTCATTTCCACATAAACCACCGTGGTTGCACTCTCTTCATAGTGTGGACAAGTAATCCCACTCCCATTTTGAACCCATTTATCAGTCCTACCGCACACCTCATCACTGTCTCGTTGTTCTCTTACATGGCCTGCACCACCCTCAAATACTTGACTTCCTCATACAGTACCACAGTTCCTCATTTGCCACAATATCTTTGATAT
Source organism: Oreochromis niloticus (assembly GCF_001858045.2). Lineage (NCBI taxonomy): Eukaryota > Metazoa > Chordata > Actinopteri > Cichliformes > Cichlidae > Oreochromis > Oreochromis niloticus. The sequence continues at coordinate 30,534,709 of NC_031971.2, read as the reverse complement.
TGTGGCAAGTAGTGAAACTCCTTCTGACTTTTCCTGTACTTCTCCATCAACACTCCTAAGCAAACATTGAATCTGTAGTGCTCTTTGCAAGCCACACTGCTGCCCACTGATCATCGCCTCTGTTATCAGCAAAGTCCTTAACAACTCTTTCCCATAGCTCCATGGTATGGCACATCAACTTTATCCCTTTGTAATTCCTACAGCACATCACCCTTGTTCTTGAAAATCAGCACCACACTTCACGCCATTATAAAGCCAACTGCTCTCTCTCCTAGACATCTCCCATACCTCCATAGTTAAGTCATCTGGACCAACAAGTTTTCCTCTCTTCATCCTCATAGCTCTTCTTAGCTGCCCTCATTTCCTCCGTAGTAATTCTCCAGATTCACTAACTGGCCTCCATCCTCCTGTCTTTCTTTGTTAATACAGAACACACAAAGAACACCTGCTCAATCAGTAAAATTAATTTCATCTTCATATGGCGAAAAATTAAAGCAGTTTCCACTTCTCCTTTATTAAACTATATTAACAGCCATATTTCATGTTTGAATGTATAATTTTGAAGTTTCAGAGCTGTAATGTACAGCAATCTCCTTAAAATAAACAACAGCATTGAAAATAACATAATTTGAATTAAAATGTTTATTTTACCCCTCGGTAAATCCAAAGATTAAGTATTTTAGGCAGCATTAATCTTTTTCTGCCCCAATGAAAAAGATGCAACAGAAAGTCTTTCTTAACAGAGAAAGTTCATAACGGTGATACCCGGTATCTCCAACTGGGCTTTGAAGTTTTGTCGAGCCAGCTTAGGCAAAGAAAACCTGGCTGTGCAAAACTTCCTTCATAGCACAACCCCTCTGCTAAGAGAACATGTAACTCCACTTATCGCTACTCTTTTGTGTAGTGTGTTGTCTACACCGCCAGGTGTCACTAGACTCCACGTGACGCCTCTGTACTGAACTCTCAGTACAGATAGAGCAGCTCGGTGTGATCTTTTAATCAAGTTCTGTTCTTCTAAAATTAACCAATTAAGATTAAGATTCACTTTAGAAGAACATGATTAAAAATAAATGTCCTATTGTCTCTGAGTGGCTAAATAAGAAACAACTAGAGAATGCCAAAAAATGCTCCTAAAAGAGCACAATATGTCGAAATCCATCAGTGAAAAACTATGAATGGGAACACTATAATTCAATTTAGTTCATCTAACCCCAGGGTTAGCTTTATGCTTTATACTATTTAATATTCTATTAACTTATTTATTTATTTTATTCCTTCTTCAGGATTTGAGATGTGCAAAGGCATAAACACATCTCTTGCATCACCAGACAGCCCATGGGAAATGTATTATTAACATCCTTTTGTCATATTCCTCTTCTGGCCGGGTTAATTTGCTGTTTTGATATTCTATACATGTGTCTAAGATGGGAACTACTTTTTGTGGTTGCAGTCACACCCTGGATAAAGAACACCCTCAGTTCACCTATGGGCTCCCAGAAGAACACTTGAGAACATGAACAAAGGAACAAAGGTACTCGATTGGAATTTTTTCCTTTGCAAAAACCTCAGGGTATTGAAAAGGATTCTGGCAGCTCGAAGCGCTTCTTTCATGTTTTGAAGCGGGCCCCGGAGCTCCACTCGATTGTAGGAAAGCCCCACTTGTACTTGTTGCTGTCCTGATCCGAAGCGTCCAACTGCAGACCCACCTCTGTTTGTTTGGTCATTGTTAATACTCTGAGACGAGCTTCCTATGATCAACAATATTACACTGACCTCGACTCCATTGCCTCCCAAGTGATTTTGTTGTTAGATTGAATACAATTTCCTGTGTTTATGAATATTTTGGCTGCTTTTCTCTGATTCATTAGTCATTAACAATATATAGGAAGGCATGCGCAGCTTTTTTGAACTGATGTGTAATACGCCTGAGTATGCCAAGTGCTGCTTGTGTTGTGCCAGGAGGGCATTTACCACAGTGTAACCTGGATACTATCGTGTTTGTACAACTCCCTGTAGGTGCTAAACTAAGTCCATCGATCCCTGGGGTTTGCATGACTCTACTATGATGAACTTCCAGCCACGCCAAGACCCCGTAGTCACACGTGTGTCATTCGGGTAGTGTGTGCCCCTTTATTGTTTACCACATTCCACATTGTTTTTGGCACAACATTTTGGATCTTTATTACACAAAAGGGAAACCTTCCTGTCTCTGAAGGATTTCCTCTTATTTTGAATAATGAAAAGACTCAAGCTAAAATAATCCAGGCTGGATTCATCTTGGCTTGAATCACATTTTAGATGTTGTTTATTTCAAATATTGTTTGGGGATAACAACAACAACAGCCCCTTGACATTTTCTGACTAACACAAACTGGCATTCCTTCCTGCTGTTGTGACATTCCTCTAAATATAATTCTGTGCAAATGTCTTGAGTAACCCCTCAACCTTTAAATCTCGCTAGGAAAGTTGGAAATAGGCACAATTCTTTATTGAAATATATTCAAACCATGCATGGAAACACAGTATATAAGGCAAAACCAGAGTTTATTAAATTCAATTGAGTTTGAAAGTCAGTATTTGGTTAGACCAACTATTCTTCACTAAAGTCTTAACTCTATCAGGCAGCTTTTTTGTGATTTCTATTTCTGAAGTAGTCTTCAGAAATAGTTCTCCAGGTTTCTTGAAGGACATTTTAGAAGCTCTTCTTTGAATATTTCTATTGTACCCTTCTGCGTCAATATGATTCCACACTGCTTCAATAATGTTGATGTCCAAGCTCTTCTGAGGCCAATCCATGACTGATGGTGTTTCATTGTGGGTTTTTCTATCCAGTTATGTTTTTACTGGCAGTGTGTTTGGGGTTATTGTCAGGCTGGAAGATAAAGCTGTTGCCAGCCAGACGTTTTCCAAACGGTAACGTATGGTGGATCAAAATCTGACGGTCCTTTTCTGTGTTCATAGTTCCATCAACTTTAACAAGATCCTGAAACCAATTGGCTGAAATTCAGCCCCAAACCATGACAGATGCATATATCCAAACTCCTCTGTACATATTTATGATTACTTGAACCAAAGATTTTACATTCATCTCTCCATCAGACCTGTTGCCACTGATTTTCAGGCCAGATCTTGTGTGAGTTGGTATACCTCAGCCCTTTCCCCTTGTTTCCCTTCTTCTTGATAGCAACCCTTGAGAACATTTCTGATGAAGCTTCAGTGAACAGTAAAATAATCAACTGAAGGACGAGATGCATCTCTCAAGTTCTGTGTCAGGTCTTTTCTGGATTTCCCCCCCCCCATATTTCTTAAGGTCAGGACTTTCAGACACTGTTCATCTGCTGTAGATACCTTTGGCTGATTGCTCTTTGTATTTTTGGACTCTTGCTGCTGCAAAAATACTGTTTTGTGTCTATCAAACTGTGTTAGCTTTGGCATTTTTCGTCAATTTGACTAAAGAAGTGGGAGCCAATTATATTTGTTCCCAAAAAAGCATTACTCTGAAACTGGTCAGGTACAAGCACTGGACTGAAAATCGGTAAAAAAGCAGCCAAAGAAAAACGTCCAGAAACACTCGATAACTATTGCACAAGATCACTTTAAAAATTACAACAAAATCTGGCTCCTTGGAAGGAAAATATAAAGAAACAAAGGGAATCAAGTCTTTTGCACAGTACTGTACTTTTTAAATTTTGCACAACATTCATGTTGAAAAGCACTGCACTATTTAACACTTATATGTTTGCCAGATGCTTTTAAGTATTTAGTTCCTCATTGTGGGAAATACACCTATTTGCTTTCTTACCAACAGTCGGATAAAGTCTCAGGTCTGTTTATTATGGAGAGCTCAAAGTGATTAGCTCAAAAAAACATGGTATGGTTTGTCTGTTTAGTCCTTTTTTAACAAGTACTTTTTCATTACTGTGAGTTGACCAGTCAAAACATATTTGCTGAAATATTTTTCATGAATGTACCATCTTTGACCAGAAAACTAGTTAGTAAAATAATTTAATTTGATTTACAAGTATTAAAACATTTGCATGGCCTTAACCAAATATCTTAATCTTACCATTAGAAAGGAAATAAAACCACCCCACCTTGTTTTTAGCACATTTCCAACTAACAAACAGTAACTGCCATTCAAAGTGCATTCCCGGCCTCCCTTCAATGGCCTATTAAGAAACATTTTGCGCTCACACTTAGACAGGTTAAGTTTATATTTGAGAAGCCAACACAAATACGAAAGTGACGCACATGTCTTACTAGATTTGTTGCCTTAGATTTATTTTCTCCTCGTGTGAATGACACAACAACAGATCCGCTTCACTGCTTGGTTTTTGGGGTGAGAGCCCAAACATTGGCACCATAAATCCTGGTTACTGCAGTGGCCAGCAGAGAGTGTGTTTAACCTGAGATCAAGTTTATAATTAGAAACATACATCCCTGTGTTTGGCTGCAGGAAACAGCCCAGGCCTCCATGTGTGCGCGAGGCTGTGGGCTAACAAAGAGAGGAAAGTGTACACATGGGGCAAGCATGCAATGTGATCACAGTCTGGTATTTAAGTGCTGTGATCACCTCATTAGAATGTGCAGGTGGATGAGAGGGCAGGATGGAGAAAGCCTATGAGACAAGGGAAGCAAACAGTCATTCTTCTACTGTATGTTTCAAATAGTCATCAATGAACTGTGAGGTTATGCTACAGACAAAGCTCTGCAGCTTGACTCACATAATAGTAGTAGTCATAAAACAAAGGCTGCACTGTTGCACATCTGTGAGTTTAGTGCAGAAGAAGAACAAATGATACCCCCCCCCCGAAAACAAAAACTGAATAAGAGTTTAGATTTGCCTCTATAATCACAACTTCTCTTTGTCCTTCCACAATCACTGAATCTTGGTCTGCAAATCTCAGATATTTGCTTTTTTTAGCCTCCTACATTTACTGATCCTGTGTATATCTTAATCCACCTTGTCGCCAAGGAAATCTAAAACATATGGTGATGACCTTAAGTCTGATTAGAAACATTATATATTAGTAATGGAAATCCCATTTTGTAATTGAAAACAGTTACATTTGGTTGAAAGCCACAAAAAACAGGAGATCCAACTGATCCCTGCTAACAAGGAGTACATCCAGGGCTTTCTGATATCATATCATATCAGCCCCGTGCAAACTGAATCTACTGCTTGTATTCAGTTTGCAAACATTTGTCTATGTTATTAGGAAATCAAAATTAAACACAGACATATTAGGACTCAGTATATATATATATATGTGTCCTATTTTTAAACTGCTTTAGAGTGCACATCAAATTCTCAGGTTGTAAAGATGGCTTTAACATCTAAACATGCCATTATATAAATATATATTTAACCAGTGGCCAATAAAAGAATCAACAGGAAAGAAGGGGAAAAAAGGCAAAGTAAGAGGAGACATTCTCTGCACAGCCTCTGTTGTACTGGGAAGCTAACTGACAGGCTTTATGCCATCTTTTCTTTTATCAGTTGTTTTTACGAAGCCTTGAGTGTCACCACCCTGCCAATGCAGGCCAAAGCCAGACAAAGAACTTGCTGGAGGGATGTGTATGAAAACAAAAACGTTAGAGATTCTCTGGTTCACTCCATGTTTTTTCCAGTAATAGTCAAATGGATGTGTTGTTGGGTAGCAGAGGGTGAAGCTGGGAGAATATGACAATGGACAATGGGTAATATGCATCACAACACCTATTGTGTACTCGGGTAAAATGTCTCCTAGTTTAATTCGTGGAGTCCAAATATTTCCCACTTTGAGCTGGACCCAAAATTGTTTTTCTTTTTTTCTGATAACATAGCAGCATTCTTTCACCAGGGAATCCACAACAAAAAATGTTCTATTTCTGTGTGTGAATCTTCAGACAGTACCAGGGGTAAAAATGAATTTCTTTTAAGGATAAATTGAAAATGTGCAGAGATGGAGACTCTTTATTCTGCATGTAGTATTCCCAAATGGCATTGGATTGGCTATATGCTCCAGCTGTCCTTATAAGGTTAATTAGGTACTCACAATGCATATGGGACGAGACCTGCACGAAACACTGCACCACCCTACAGGAAGCCCAGCAGAGTTCATGGGTTAAATGTACATCATTAACCGTTAGCAGCCATTAGACACTTGGGTCGGCGGTTCCCCTCTTTGGGCTGAATCTTTTCTATACACTTTCCCTCCCTCAAAAAACACATTGAAGCCAACTTGCAGGCCCCGTTCTCACACCCGACCTACAGAGAAAAGAATTGTGGGTCACGCTGTACATTTGAGTTCTTTGAAAGCGATGCCTCACCCAGTGGGGGGTTCCTGCTGAAAAGAGGAGAGCGACTCAAGCTCGGCCTCAGAGACTAATACAGGATGGAGGGAGGAAGACTACGCTGCTCCCAACATTATGTCCCCAGTGTTCCCAGTGCCAGTTCCAGTCTTAGTTTTGCATTCCTGAATTCTGATGGGGACTAAGAGCCTAAATCCACATTAGAAAGGTGTCACACGGGCATAAAGATGACCGATTTGGTTGATTAACTCTGTTTACCTTGGCAGCACATGTCAGACTGACAGTCTCCACTTTAGAGCTAAGCGGGATTTCCTCAAGGTCAATCTCATCAATAATGAACAATGCCACATTACTGGATGAGGAAAGGAGGTAGCAGGAGGGTGTGAGGGTGGGGTGAGGTGGGGTGTCGAGTGCCCTTTGGGTGCTGAGTGATGTAATCTGGTCACTTATTGTAGCGTTGCCACTCGTGGCTTCAATTACTTACATTGAATACAGCACAATGTGCAAGAGAGGAAGTCCGGGTTTTGGTGTATATCAATGGTTGGCAGGTTTATAGCTTAAGTACTGTTATCAGCAGCTCCATTGTGTAGACTGTAGTTTATGAGATGAAGCATACAGTATTGATATATATACACAGAAAGAATAGACTGGGAATTATTATAGATGTAGATACAGGCAATAAAGAACTTAGCATGCAAATGATGCAAAAAAAACATATATCATGCATTTTAAGCAGAAGGCTGCAGTAAGTAACCCCAAAAATGTCTGTATTTTATTACCACGCTGCATAAAGGGTGGCAATACAACTGTCCCTTTTCATAAGTTTGAACAACTTTTAGTGGCATTAGTAATTTGTTTGAATGAATTCAAACATAATGCATATAGAGAATAAAAAATGTATTAAATCTCAGTGTCAGTGGCCTTTTTATTGGGTTCTAGCAAGGGTCCTGGAGCCTGGGTTTACATGCGTGTGCATAAGAGTAAACAGTCAGATGAGGTTGTTGTGCAGTTGCATTGCTCATTTTAGTTCTGTTGCCTACACTGCACTTGTGTGGCATGCAAAAAATGAGAGTCCTCAGAACAGTAAACAGATGGCAAACAGCATTAACTTTATCCCCAAAAGTTGGTTCTGTTCATCTGGACGCAGCGTTTTCAGTGGGAGAAACGTTTCATCACTCATCAAAGTAACTTCTTCAGTCTCAGCTGACTGCAGGTTTCCCCAATCTTATAAACAGTACATTTACATAATGACTGAAACTAGTCCACTGAATGAACAGTGGGCTGGAAGGTCAGTTCCTTGATCATTAATATGCAAATTCTCATGATAATTGATCAACAACCACTGATCAAAGAACACTGATCAATGGCCATGAGTACCATTCACAGAGAGTTGGGGAATGGCTGCAATCACAGCATTGTAAGATGGCGAAAGATGTACCCTTAGGCCCGCTCCTCAATTCAGAGATGGTCTTTCCCTTTTCATGTAAATGGCCTCCTTGACTCCTCGCTCAAACCAGCGTTCCTTCTTGTCCAGGATGTGTACATCCTCATCATTGAAAGAATGTCCACTGGCCTGTAGGTGTAAATAGACTGCAGGGTCCTGGCCTAAAGAGGTAGCTCTTCTGTGTTGTGCTAGAGGTTGTTTGGTTTCCCCGATGTATAAATCCTGGCAATCCTCATGGCTTCTCCCTTAACTTTACTTTTATACCATATTATTGTGCAGTTTCTCTTGGTTTCACTCATTCTGAAGATTCATAACAGAACCTAGCTCATTATATTGGCTCATCCATTTTTAAAATATTCATTCTATGGCAAATTGAAATTTTTATGACTCGTTCTGGTCCAATTTGTTGAGAAAAACGTATTAAAATATTTGCTCAGCTTTGCTGTAGTGTGTGGCTTTCATGTTAAAACATTTTGTGCACTTTCCTGTAATCAGTGGATTGTTTTTATGCAACATCCTCTCATAGTGTTCTCTACCTACACCTCGGCTTATCTCGGTCACCCACCTCTGTCACACCAACCCTCTGCATGTCCAAATTTACTGCGTCCATTGACCTCCTTTGTCGTCTTTCACTTTTGTCTGGCTGCTCTATATTCAGCATCATTTGTCCAGCGTATCCGCTGCACGTCCTCTGCACATGTCCAAACCATCCCAGCCTTGTTTCTCTAACTTTGTCCCCAAACCGCTCAACATGAGCTGTCCCTCTATCGTACTCATTTCTAATCCTGTCCATTATGGTCATTCCCAATGAAAAGCTTGACATCTTCAGCTCTGCCACCTCCACCACGGCCTCCTATGTTTTTGTCCGTTCCACTGTTTCCAATTCATACATCATAGCAGGTCTTGTAAACCTCCCCTTTCACTCGTCCTGGTATTCTTCTGTCACACATCATCCCTGACAGTCATCACCCTGCATTCTCTTCTTCACTGTCCTTTACTTTGGATAGTTGACCCTAAGTTTTTAAACTCATTTTTTTTCACCGCCTGTGCTTGTTGCAGCTTCAACTTTTCAGTCACACATATACTTTTTCTTGCTTCCTTTGTGAGTCCAAGACTCTGGCATCGTTTTTCCTGCAGCAGAATCATATCAATGCCCTTTTCTGTATAAGAGTATTAGAGCTGACCTTTTGAGAAAAAGAAGAAGAAAATTTTGTATTTTTAAGTGACCAGGAAACCGACTCTGACCTGAATGCAAATGTTCACTCTCAGATGATGGATGATGAGCCACTGTTTACGAATGAAGTTTGTACACAAGCTCACTGAGGAAGATCTTTCCTCTTGTGTGCCTTGTCTTTTCAGGCTGTCTGTTGTACAACTCTCCTCCTTTCCAACTCTACTACATCCAGGTTGTCCAGGCAGGTCCCCTCAGTTACCTCCTACCTCTGTGATTTTACATTTTTAAAATGTTTTTTGAATAAAGGGTTCCATTTTCTTTTCTCACTACTGAAATAAAGCTCCTTCTCATTGTCCGGCATGAATCTGCCTTTTAGTTTTAGCTTGAGTTCAGTTTCAGTGCATGTACTTTTGTACACTGCACTTACTGTTAGTCATGTGACATCCACAGAGAGAAATCTAAATCTCTGCCAGAAAATCATTCCTCAAAAGCATGTTAGCTTTCCCAGAACCTACTCTTAATGACACAGCGCAGCTGAAAGGACCAAATGGAAAAATGTAATCCTTCTCATTATTTTGTTTAAGACAACAACTAAACTTTTAGTCCCTTTCCTCTTAAACTCAAGAGAAGGTGCTGACAAATGAGCCATGGCTTCAGGAAAGAAGACTATCAAGGTGATACAGAGATGATTAATCTCGGGCTCCAATACGGCTTCATAATGTTGCATGTGTGATTAATTAGTCTCGGGGTGGGGTGCTATTTAAGTCTCTGTGCTGTGAGGCCAATGCAACGGTCAGGATTTGAATCCACACTGGGACATTTGCTGTGCGTCCTTCCCTGCTTTCCTGTCATCTATCTCGACCGTTCCTGTCAGTATAGCTCTTCCCTTCATTTAGGTGTAATTTCATAACAGATTTCATAGGTATAAAATCATTCTAATGCCTACATGCACCTCATATATAGCTGAGAAATGGTTAAAATTTTCTGTATAGTGTAATAACAGGATATTATTAGATTCTAATGGAGGCTTAAATTTTTATAATTTCCTTAGAATCAATAATGCCTTTTATTATTATGGTTCAGAGGAAAAACGTGGCAAATTTCTGAGGCAATAAAAGTTATTAATAAGCAAACTTCAACTGCAGTGTTTTATGGTGAACTGAATATTTCACTTTTTCTAAGTCGAGCAAAAGAAACAAAGCAAAAAAACTCAACTGTGTGGGATCAGATAAAATCTTTTAGTTCAAATTCTTGGGCCCTTTCAGGAATGCCCACGCCCTTATTTAACTATCAGCTGGAGGCTGTTATCGTTATTTCTACTATGAACTGATTGAATATGGGCTGGTATTTCCATGTGCCACCATATAAACACACACACACATCTGTGTGAGGCCCACACACACACAGACACTCAACTTTTAGTTAAGAATGGACTAATGGAAACAAGACAAAATTGAGGAAATTGAGGAAATGGCTGATATTATGTCCGACTTCCTCAATAATAACTTCTACGTTTGTGTGTGTAATAAAGATTTTGGGAGGAAAGTCCTTTGCTGCAAACAAGTTACCTTAGAAGTCACGTTAGGTGTGTTTTAATGGTCAGGTAGTTATCTATAGGTAAGAAGCGGGTATAAACACAGCTTGGATATTTGTCCTCACTGTAACTCTACAGACCTAATTATGATTCATATACTTGATAAACAGTATTTAACTTTGACATATTCCAAAAAGATGTTATGAAAACTCCTTATTACTTTATATTGGAGAACATTGATGTGTCGGCAGCCTAATCCAGTAGTATATAGGTCAAATCATCTCTGATGGACATGTTTGTCTTATTTGTGAATTGAGCTTCTGAATTCTTCCGCAAGGTAAATAAGCTCAAAAGAAAAAAGACCATCATTGTGTCCTAAAATATCCCTGTGCTATTCCCTACGACTCTGTGGCGCTCGGAGCGTCTCCCTTAGGGACCACTGGCTAATAACAGCATACAATCAACAAGTGCATCACTTTTTTGTCATATTAGGGCATATCAAGAAAAGGCGAGAGAGACGAAGTGAGCCAGAGACAGTTCCTCCCCCAGATTCTCAGGCCTCGGCAGGTCTGTCTCAGTGGCAGAATGGACAGTTCCTGTGTTTGTGCCTGTTCCTGTCTCCCGCTGTCACTGTGAGGCGCGTCGCCATTGTTTCCGCAGCGAGCGCCGGAGGTCAGGGCTGCTCCCTCTCTCGCTCAGGCTCTTTCTCGCTCGACCTCGCGGCCCGGCTCAGAGAGGGGGAGCCGGGAGAGAGCAGGAGGCCAGGCTCCAAACAAAGCTGGTCACACCTAAATGAACTGGAGATACAGTTGGAGAATGGGCTGCTGAGCTCAAGTGTTGCTTCTAATCGTGCATGTAGTACACACACAGTAACAAACACAGCTCACTCACACATTTACACGTCCACCTTTTGTTGTGCAGCAGGGGGATTCCAGGTTTCTTGTAAACACTGCGCAGGTAAACAGACTCCCTGTCTGGCACATTGAGATTAGAAGTGGGTGGGTTTTTTTCTACTGTATTATTCTGGGCTGAACTCACAATGCACTTCACCTGATTTTATTGAACTCGGTACCACTCGGGTCACTTTTTTGCTTTTCTGTTTTCCGATTCGTTCTGCTACTTTTCTTAACCACTGACTGGCTTCTTTTTCTATACACTGCTCTGTATCATATCATTACCCAGACTTTTGGAACATGTTCTCCATTCTTTAAATGACAGCAGATCTCATGCATTTACAGCACTGTGCTGCACCAGTGTTTCAATCATTATGCGTCCCTCTTTACAATGATGTAGCTGCCGAGTCCACATTACACCAGAGCTCGGCAGACCAAAGTTTATTATCTTTTTGCTCTGCATTCAGCTCTTTTCATCATCTATGAAATGTCAGCTGCACTATCATTGTAATCTGCAGATCATTACACAATAGAAATATATGAAGCCTGACAAGAATTATATCTGGGCAAAATCCAGCACTGATTTTTCAATAAATACGGACTTGACTGAGCGGCTGTGTCTTGGCACATCTGTAGGACTGAAAAATGCATGTTTATACAGTCCTCTCACCTCACAGAAAGCATAAATTGGGGGAATTTTCTCATCAAATCGCCGTATTTGTTCTGGCGCATAAATCCGATGCTTTCGGTGTGGTAGTGCGATGGGTCATGATTTACTGTTTTTTAAAGAAATCATCCCTATAAGTTTGTTAATTGAGCGTTAAGGGCCTGTCATGATTGCAAAATTCATCTCTGCTGTGTATCATTATGACAGCAGCATCACTGAGGCCTTCTGAGTTGGGATCAACTTACATAAAGTATGTCATAAATTACATTTTAAACATTTGTTTATGCAAGGAAGCTGCTCTGACCACATTGTTTCAGTTTACATGCTCACATCTGGGAGACGCCAATTTAACTGCAGTCTACGGCATTACATGTGTGGCCATGAAGCAGGTGATTACTGGTAGAACATTGCATTAATGTATTCAGTGCATAATATTTTGCTTGTTTAATCTTGCAGTGTAACACTTACATGATTGCAAAAGTTCAAGGATTTATTGATGAAAGCAGAAGCCATGTGTCACTGAAAAATCAGAGCAGAAATATCCCATTTAGAATATTGATATTGATCAACTGTGGGATTTACTGTATAACCGATAATATACCTTGTGGTACTGCTTGTGCAGAGGTGATAAATTTGATCTGCTCAATTTTACCTTCAATAATTTTTCCTGCAAAAGAACGTGCACTCAGCATGCAGTCATATAATAACAGATTGTGCTCAGCTTTCATGAAAGGCTCTCGCCTCTTTGAACACAAGAGTGTTCACAAAGTCAGGCCAGTAAAGAAATACACTCGCAGTTATGTGTGAAAACCTTAACTGAACAGTAAAAAGCTATGATTTTAAACCATTAAACACCTCTGGGGTGAACTGGAACAATGACTGCCAGCTTGGTCTTATCACCCGAAATCAGCGCCTCGCTAATCTCACTAATGGTGTTGCAGCTGGGGTTGAAGTTCAGCCAGGTTACAAAATCTCGTGGAAAGCCATCCCAGAGGACTTTGGGGCGTTGTAGTCGATGATGAATGGCCATGACTCTGAAATGTTCAATGCTTTTAAGCTGGCGTGATGTTCAGGTGTCCACAGACCTGCATCTGTGTAATGTACACAAATTATATTGTGTACTACTCACTCCTTCATCCATGTGTTTTTCCCAAAGCAAACAATGAATATAAATGTCCTTTATCTCCCTCCACATCCTCTGTGTTTTCTGTCCTGCGACCCTGCTTTTCTCCTGCAGAGTTATTTGCTCAGCTGGTAGCCGACGCCTTGACTTCCAAGTCCCTGGTGGCTTTATAAGTTATCCTGATTGACATGTTAACGGCTTTGTTGTTGCTACTTTTCAAATTTTATATTTTCTTTCAGCCCCTTAACACGCATAGACTCATTTTAAGTTGCCAAATAAATGCAGAAGAGTGACAAATGAAAGCAAATCCACCATAAAGTCTCTGAGTAAGGTGTTGGAGCACCACAAAACAGCTTCAGAGCGCATTGGCATTGCTTCTAGTGTCTGGAGCTCTTGTTCTCAGTCTAAACATTATTAGAAAGATATTTCTCTCATATTCTGTGTTGGATGACTGGTGAGTGCTGTCAAACATGCTGCTCCAAAATCTTCCACAGGTGTTCAGCTGGATTATGAAATTACTAAAATTTTCATACATTTAAAATCCTTCAGCGACCCCCGTTGTGTCCTGTGAATGGGGAAGAGAGCAATTCTATTGGAAGAGAAAGATTTCTATCACTTTTTATTAATTTGCACTAACTAACTAAGAAAAAATGCACCACACAGCACCATATCCACCACTGTGGTGGGTCAGGAGTTCATGTTTTTCCTTATATATTTAACCTGTCCCTCAACACATCTAAACTAAGTTTAAATCACATAATGCAAAAGGTTTACTTCCACAGTGCCGTGTTTTTAATGTATATATATGATGTATCTAAATAAGCAGCTTAAGCTTCAGGGAAAATGGTCACAAAGATAATTAATAGCACTACTATAAACACTTTAGGGCATTTAGCTATTTTCTATTTTCACTACAAGGTGTAAAAGCATCTGTGTCACATTGGCATCGACTGCAGGTAGCTGAGTCACACAGAGCATTGGCTTTGACCGCGAAATCCAACATTTTCCAGCTGAGATCAAATTCTTAACTAATGGCTGGTGCCATCTGGTCCTGATGACGAAAAGAAACACACCGTAAGCCTTACGTAAAGCCGGTTATTTCACTATTCTCAGGTTATGAGTTTCTCCAAACAGAGGCAAAGTGTTAGTGATAGATTCCAGTCATGATAAGGTGGCTTGTTTTTACTAAGACATTAGAAATCTCCTCATGATCTCAAAGCAGACATTAGCAACTCATCTCAGTTTTAGGGAGAGGGTTTTGCTCTTCAGAAAACACTGCTGTGAGTATTATTCCTCTTAAAATATACAAAGACTTTTTTTTAACAGCTTTCGACTGTGCAAAAATGTGCCAGATGCAAAGTGCTAGTGAAAATTAGACTGAATAAGTGACCGGTTACACCAGTTACCTTTTTTGATATCTTTGAAATGTATAACCATATGATTATAAGGACATCTATTGAAACCTGTTATACTTTTCTGTAAAAAAACACAGACCAACACTATATCTGACATCAGACCTGAACTTCATTAACAACGACTTCAGCTTAGTTAACACTCTGCTGTCTGTCTTGAGGCTGACAGTGAACAGGACTATTTCCTGAGGTCTCACACCTTCCAGCAGTGAGGCTCGAGTGACCTCGGATCAGTCACCTTAATCAAGAAAAATCACAAATACAGCTCAGATGAATGCATGTCAAACAAATGATGGATTACTTACAAAGGCTCTCATTATAAATGAAGACAAATACACATTTCCGTAGTGCATGTGTTGTAGCCTTTCAGGAGAATAATTCCCAAAAAACTCCTATGAATTTAATTTCTAACAGCTTGAAATCGCTTCTTCGAGGTCCAGAATGGCCTAACAGGGACCTGAACTCTTTGCTTTTGGCAGATTTTAGTCTTTGTTTGAATAAAGAGGTTTTGAATTATCAGCAGGGTGCAGCACTCCCATGGGATATAGGAACAAAGGCTGCTGTGTAGGGAGGCTGTTTTTGTAAACCTGACTGTTTTAGGATGGTGGAAAGAAAAGTCAAGGTTGTGCTTGTGATATTTTACCATATTTGAAGTGGATCATTTAACTGTAATAGACTGTACTTGTCATCCTTGCGTGTTGGTACAGTAAATGTAACTCTATAGGCTTTGAATAACATGACGCTAAGTGAATGGGCATTTTCTCATTTACCATTGTTCCAAGGCATTTGAGTAATACTTCAAGTAATTTTGTATGTTGTCACTATGCAATGTTTGCTTTTGTCAGGGTCATATCACATCATGTAATCTAAACGAACAACACCCTAACCCTCAAACTGATTCTAACCCATTTAGTGTCTCACTTAATGCTTAAAAGGACAAGTGAAAAGCTTGAAATGCAAACTTACGACACGTGAAATGTGGTGTGAAATTTATACATAATCCCATGATATCACATTGCTCTGCCATCATTTTGGATCAATTTTGAAATTTAATAACCATGTAGTATAAAGCTATTACTCACCCAGAAACTGTGAATACAGCTGTGTTGCTTTGAGAGAGATTTGACTGCAGTCCATGTTTTGTCTTTTGTTGAAGCCTATCCCAGCTGTCATAGGGGGAGAACTGGGGTAGATTCTGGGCTTTTTACCAGTCTGCTGCAGCATCACACAACCATTTACCATTATATTCACACCCACTGCAAGTTTAGACTCACTAATTAACCTAACCAATGCATTCTTTGGACTGTGAGTGGATACTGGATGACTCACACAAGTATGAGAAGGACATGCAAACTCCACATAGAAAGGCCACACCCTTGATTTGAACCCAGGACCTTCCTGCTGTGAGGCAACAGGCTCTCCATGATAGTATTATACAGTTAAGCTTAATTTATACTCCTGTATGGAATCTATGAAGAATCTGGAAATTGTAATCTGTTGACAGACTCTCTACCAGAATATAAAAGAAAATGGTGGAAAAGTGGAAAATGCTTAGGAAGACTGAATGGGCCAATCACAGGGGCTCAGGGTTGTGTTGAAGAAGTTCCACTAGGTGGTTAAGCCATACAGCTCAGAAGGGTTTGCTGGTATGAAATAACTATGGCTTAGATTTAATACAGACATTAAAAATCCCCTTTTAAGTAACGTATTGCCATCAAAAATACACATACAGGCATGTCTGTGTCGGTTTCTATGTCTGACAAAATCACAGTGTGCCCGCTCAAAACAATGCTTTAGATGCCTACAGGAGGCATCATAGAATCAACTGTGCAAGCTGTGCAAAGGACAGAAATGTGTCAGATGCAAAGATGTGCTGTCTAAACAAATTCCTACGAGAAGGTCAGAATATCACGACAAAAGTGACTGAAAATGACTTTTAAGTCACAAGGGCTTAAAGGGAATACCTGTAACTGTTTATTATAGCTGTTGTTTACTATTAAGGGAGAAATTTCAAAATAGTTGCCAGGGAATATTTGGGCTATAAGCACCTAAATTCTGCCTGAGAAAACTCTTCAGGTTATGTCAGAATGTATTCAGCAATTATCTCATAGCTCTTACGCTATTTGTACTTCTATTTGATACTATGTAAAGCAAAGGAATATATTAAAACATCCATACTGCTGTATTTAGTAATAGAAAAATAATTTATCTTTCCTTGTCAACATTGTAATTGGCTTGAATTGGCTTCCTGGACTATTTCTTTGTAATGCTTGTGTCAAGAGCGCACATTTACTTTGGCACGGCACTATGGCATGACCTCTGTGGGTACAAAATTGAACAAATAGCCAATTAACTTGTCTTGTGTCTTTTTGTGGACTTTGGGGGCCTCATTGTCCAATTTCATTTGAATCTTTGCTTACATTGTTGGTCTTTGATTTGCCTTTCGTCTAAAGTGTTCCTTTAATTTGTCAGCCAAACACTCCCACACATGGAAACATTATTGTGCTGAGAAAAGGCTTGCATGAGAAAACTACAGTTATTATCTCTATCTGATTGCTTTTTTTTTTTTTTTGCATAAAATTAAGCCACACAGCTGTTTTTCTTTCTTAATAATACCCATTATGGTCACCACCAACCTTACGCTGTGTTTTCTCTCTGTTTTTCCTCTTCATCCACTTTTTAGTTCATTTTCATTCCTTACTTTAATATTTAGAGCCAAAATAAAACAGATACCTCAAAGTCTTGCTCATCTTCTTATTTTGCCTGGTTTTAGATAGCCAGCCTGTGTGTAGTTTGCTGAGCTTTATAGCTTTGTTGATTTACGAGGTCAACACCTGCAAATTACAAAGATATCAAATCAAGACTAATGACTTTTTAAACACAGGGGCTTCTCTTTAGAGGTGACCGCCCCCTTCTCAGTCAACAGATAAAATGCGGCATCACTGGCAATGTTCTGTTGACAGAAGGGTCGACAGACAGACCGAAACCTGGGCAGACACCCAACGTTTAGCTAAATTTCCTGTCAAACTAGCAGTGACATGCTTAACACATGTACTATACCAGACACAACATGAAGACATAACTGTGTAATTGGCCTGGGAAGCAGCAATGGACAAAACAAGTATGACAGCTCAGCGATCTGCAGCTTGAAAGGACTGAGATAAGATTTGCATTCTTACACCTGTCTGAGGTTAGGCTAGCACAACAAAAGAACTTTGCTTATAGAGAGAGACAGATTGTGGTTTGGTCGAATGTTAACAACAGATGTAGCATGATACACTGTTGACTTGATCAGAATCGTTTTGTAACCTTTACCAGGTGCTGCAAATGCCAGTTGCTGGTTTGTTGCGTGCAGCACATGGCACACATTATCGTCAGTGTATTAGCTTTCAGACTGTGGACATATTACCATTTAACACAAATCCAAAAACAGACCAAAAGGAATTTTTTTTATAAAAGTATAAATTCCTTCTTCAAGTAAAGCTACAAGATTTTAAGGGAAAACTAGAAAGCGAAAATTTCAGAAGAAATTTTATGTGTGCCTATGCCGCTGCTAATCACTGTAGTTGCCATTCATACGGCTACAGACAGCAAAACTCAGAAGAGCAGCCATTCTCCACCATGAACTATGGTAAAAACAAACACCGCTCACGCTTCACAGATGACAGCTTACAGTTTTGTGTAAAGATGAAGTTACTTCGTACAGCGCCGATTTGCAGACGCTGTGCACACAGGTTCATGAGCAGAAGTCCCATTGTACCACGGCAGACCCGACAATGTTTGCATGAACACGCTTTGAAGCATTACATTATGGACCACTTTTCACACATGCATTCACTTTTTGTTTTTTGTTATTTCTACACAGTGTTCTGAATTATGAACAATGGTCTACAGCCAATCTTGTGTATTATTATACAAACTTTGGTTGTGAGATTCAGATAACTATTTAATAAAAGCTAAATATTTTATATGAGAGTAAGAAAGAAAAGTATATCTTTATGTCCACCTTTCTCTGTTAATGCCCTACCTGGCCCCCTGGCAAAACCTTTGCTAGATCCGCCCCTGCACAGTTACCAGCTGTCAGCTACACAAAAAAAGGAGCTTGGTGTTTACAGGGAGTGCAGAATTATTAGGCAAATGAGTATTTTGTCCACATCATCCTCTTCATGCATGTTGTCTTACTCCAAGCTGTATAGGCTCGAAAGCCTACTACCAATTAAGCATATTAGGTGATGTGCATCTCTGTAATGAGAAGGGGTGTGGTCTAATGACATCAACACCCTATATCAGGTGTGCATAATTATTAGGCAACCTCCTTTCCTTTGGCAAAATGGGTCAAAAGAAGGACTTGACAGGCTCAGAAAAGTCAAAAATAGTGAGATATCTTGCAGAGGGATGCAGCAGTCTTAAAATTGCAAAGCTTCTGAAGCGTGATCATCGAACAATCAAGCGTTTCATTCAAAATAGTCAACAGGGTCGCAAGAAGCGTGTGGAAAAACCAAAGCGCAAAATAACTGCCCATGAACTGAGAAAAGTCAAGCGTGCAGCTGCCAAGATGCCACTTGCCACCAGTTTGGCCATATTTCAGAGCTGCAACATCACTGGAGTGCCCAAAAGCACAAGGTGTGCAATACTCAGAGACACGGCCAAGGTAAGAAAGGCTGAAAGACGACCACCACTGAACAAGACACACAAGCTGAAACGTCAAGACTGGGCCAAGAAATATCTCAAGACTGATTTTTCTAAGGTTTTATGGACTGATGAAATGAGAGTGAGTCTTGATGGGCCAGATGGATGGGCCCGTGGCTGGATTGGTAAAGGGCAGAGAGCTCCAGTCCCACTCAGACGCCAGCAAGGTGGAGGTGGAGTACTGGTTTGGGCTGGTATCATCAAAGATGAGCTTGTGGGGCCTTTTCGGGTTGAGGATGGAGTCAAGCTCAACTCCCAGTCCTACTGCCAGTTTCTGGAAGACACCTTCTTCAAGCAGTGGTACAGGAAGAAGTCTGCATCCTTCAAGAAAAACATGATTTTCATGCAGGACAATGCTCCATCACACGCGTCCAAGTACTCCACAGCGTGGCTGGCAAGAAAGGGTATAAAAGAAGGAAAAACTAATGACATGGCCTCCTTGTTCACCTGATCTGAACCCCATTGAGAACCTGTGGTCCATCATCAAATGTGAGATTTACAAGGAGGGAAAACAGTACACCTCTCTGAACAGTGTCTGGGAGGCTGTGGTTGCTGCTGCATGCAATGTTGATGGTGAACAGATCAAAACACTGACAGAATCCATGGATGGCAGGCTTTTGAGCGTCCTTGCAAAGAAAGGTGGCTATATTGGTCGCTGATTTGTTTTTGTTTTGTTTTTGAATGTCAGAAATGTATATTTGTGAATGTGGAGATGTTATATTGGTTTCACTGGTAAAAATAAATAATTGAAATGGGTATATATTTGTTTTTTGTTAAGTTGCCTAATAATTATGCACAGTAATAGTCACCTGCACACACAGATATCCCCCTAAAATAGCTAAAACTATAAACTACTTCCAAAAACATTCAGCTTTGATATTAATGAGTTTTTTGGGTTCATTGAGAACATGGTTGTTGTTCAATAATAAAATTATTCCTCAAAAATACAACTTGCCTAATAATTCTGCACTCCCTGTATGAGAGTAAGAAAGAAAAGTATATCTTTGTGTCCACCTTTCTCTGTTAATGCCCTACCTGGCCCCCTGGCAAAAGCTTTGCTAGATCCGCCCCTGCACAGTTACCAGCTGTCAGCTACACAAAAAAAATGAGCTTGGTGTTTGTCTCTCAGAAACAGTTCATAACTTCCCTTCAACTCATTCATGTCACCTAAGGGTAAACCTGTTTCTCCATCACCTGTTCAGCTCTGATGATTCAGTAAGGATATCTGGTTTGGAACAGCCGTTTTTACAGCTGTGGCTGCAGCAAACATCAGCTGATACTAGAAATTAAAAGCAAATGAATTCTAACAACAGCTGATCAAGCTTAAACGTGCTGCTGTTGTTTAGCGCGATAAACAAACAAGAGAGAAAAGCCGATCATTGATCAGTTTCATGACTGAAGTTTCAACAGGCGAGAGAATGACAGGGGAGGCTTCGTAACGACAGAATAAATCGTAATATTTTCTCTGAATGTGGCACGATTCCGTTTGTACGGCAACTCTACGAACTAACCATTATGAATAAAATAAAGTCCAACGTCAGTAACTTAGCGCGCACACAGCTGTATATAAACTCCCGTCGTGCTAGCTAGCACGCAGTACGATTGTAAAAAGTCAGCACAACGAAAATAAACTACACCTAAACTCTGTTTATATCTGACCCAAATAGAGTGCAGTTCATAACTTCTTACCTGAAATTCAGTGCACCTCACGCTCCTGCCTTCGCTTTCCCTGATCCATGATTGACCACCGCGTTAGCAATCGCCTGCCCGGCCTCATATGTCTCGTTGGCGGCATGTCCTTTCTGTCACACACCGGTGGGTAGCTGCCCTCTGTTGTAGCTCCACCACCAAACAACTCAGTTATTTTTTCCACATCCAGCTGTAACTCCGATTCTATGCGAGCATTTGCGAGAGACCAGGGAGGTGAAACGACAGAGAGAGTCCCCTCGCTATCCATTTGCAGCCAAGTGCGGCAGCTAGCTAGGTAGCCGGCTAGCTGTCAGGCAGGACCGACGTAGTCAGAGCACTTTCGCTAAATATGGGATGTCTTGATAAAACAAGCAGATATTTGAAGTTTATACACCTACATTCTCGCCTGAAAATATCTTAAAAGCTTATTTTGTGACCTAGAAACACGAATAAAAGACATATAAAACGAAGTGGTGGCCGCCATTGTTCACTCTGTAGAGGCGTGCTATGAATTGTGGGATATTGAGTTTTCCACCAAGCATTACCGTAACTTTTGAATGATTTGCGCAACCTTAAAAATTCCAATGGCTCCTGAAAGCAGCGACGCTGTGCGCACCGTTGAAATTGTCATCATTACGGTAATCCAAATAAGGGTACACAGGCTGTACCACTCCCGGCATACCACTAGAGAGAGCCAACACACCACAAATGAAGTCTGTTTATTTGGCGCCAAAAGATGAATTGGCCTAAATTTGCACTAAAATATTAATATTTAAAAAACTATAAAAGTCATGAACACTAAAATATTAATATTTAAAAAACTATAAAAGTCATGAACACCAAAAGTCATGACATAATAGTCCAGCTCCAGCCGCACAAAATGATGTAACATATGTAACCCTATTGTCAAAACTGTTTGGCAGAGGAGCGCGGGAAAATTTTCAGAAAAATATTAATATTTAAAAAACTATAAAATTCACAAAGACCAAAAGTCATAGCACACCATTCCAGATCCGGCCGCACAAAATGAGGTAACATATATGAAGCTTGTCTCAAAACTGCGGGGCGAGATTCGCTGCAAAATTTCAGGCGGAAACTGGAGAATAATAATAATAATAATAATAATAATAAATCCGAGGAATAGTAATATGTGTGCCTCTTGGCATAGGCACACATAATAAAGACATTGCCTTTGCGTAGATCACTTAAATGCAAAAAATAAAAAGGGAAGTAAGTCATCCCAAATTTTTCCACAACAGTGCTATCAATAATGCTATTTATTTAAGATTTTGGCACAGCGGTCATCTCAACTGTTGCCCTTTTTCTCGGTTGAGCTAAAACAGCTCGGTTGAGCTGTTTTAGCCATGTTTAGTAACAATTAATTATACTAATAAAAGTTTTTAACAACGTCCAAAACTTGGATGTCCTGTGTATAGATTCCCAGTGCTTCAGCTTTATATTTGACCCGTTCCATCCAGCACTGGATTTACAATTTGATGTTTCCCAGATACCATAATTCAGGTTGTGACTGTAGCCTGGCAACACAAGCTGATAGAATCATCAGAAAAATATTTGCAATATAATCTCAATATTCTCATGGAAGTGAAGGATTTATGATTACAATCAGATGAGTACCATACTGCCCCGCAAGACTCCCAGACCTGTCTTTGCTCACCATACACAATCACTTTTGACTCTGATGCAACTTGTACATGTCAAAACACTTTTTCTCAAAACAAAGAATGCATTGTTTTCATGACTGTCACAGCTGTGACCTTTCACATTTCTCATTCAGATTTCCATCTCTATTTGCTGGTCGCAACCTGATCTGGTCCTCCCTTGAATTTATTGAAGTGCTTTTCCTGTGGTAGCGGCAGGCAACATCTAAAATGCTGTCTCTGTCTAGCCCCAGCGACGGCTTGTGATTAAAGTTATGGATCTACCAGCTGTTTACAAGTGACCATCTATTGAGGACTGCACAAGGGCTGAAGGCTTGGGGAAAACACCAGCAGTCTTTATTTTGGTTTAGTGGCCTCCTGTGGCCTTCTGACATCCCCTTTAGGCCAACCTTACCCTGCTTGCAGAGTCCCCCCCCTTCATGTCTATTCAATATCTGAGAGATGGTCTGATAATTGTTCTGTTTATGTCCCGTGTTCTCTAAAAAGTACTTTGTTTTGTGCTGTATTGTTAAAAGTGCTTTATAAATACATCCAACTGCTCAGTTTACTCACGTACGCAGTCATGCAGTAAATACAAACCATACACAACACACACTACAAATTAATTGCATGCATTCATGTGTACATTAACTGGGAACTTTAAGTACCCAGAAAAGTTTCAAATAATCCACGTTAGAACAAACTAGGTCAAGCATTGATAGTGGTGTTGTTATCATTGCACACTGCAGTGGTATTTTACTTATAAAATGCAGAGGGCCCAGAGTTACTATTGACCTTATTATTAGGCATTTGTGAAGCTTTTTTTTGAACTTCATTCATTCTGATTCCAACTTTAAAAACACAAGAGAGAACTAAAAGGAATCAAAAACTGCAAAAATAATACTGCATTGCAGACACATTACAAAGCCAGTGTATAGTCATTATGAGCTTTGTCTTTTTTAAAGATATAGTGCCACACGTAGGGGTACCTCAGGGTAGCCGTTCGGTGGATTCAAACCCCAGACCTTCTGATCATGGGGTGCCCGCTCTAAATACTGAGCTATCCCTGCCCTCTGGGAAAAATTTCCACAAACACCCTTTTCCACAGATGTGATTTTTATATAATGGAGGATTTATGAGTAATACACACAAAGCTTCAATAATCAGGAATGTTCATCGGCTTCCTCATTGCCACAGATCAGCTTTGGCTTTATTTGGATGCCTGTTGATGAGCGTTGATGAGGCTGCACAAAAAAATAATTTTTTTTACTCTTTTGGACAGTTTTCAGTGTGACTTGATTGGGTGTCACCTGCACTGGCATTTGAAAAGCTGAACTTATGTTAAATCCACATTCCAAACCATCCAATTCAAAGTGAATGAGAGATGAGAGAGATGAGAGAATCCACGATAAGGAATTCTGTGCATTTCCTTGGATGAGATGTATATATTATTGTAGGGTCCTTCCCTTATAAAGTGCCTGTTGTTGTGATTTGAAGCTATATGAATAAAATAAAATTCTACTGAATTGGAAAAAAGGAAGATGAATGCCGAACATCCATCTAGCCTACCTTCAGTACTCCTAATGAACTATTTTGTTCTTCACTAGGAGACATCCATCAAATCAAAAGCAGAGTAAAATGAACAGCGGTTAGGACTGAAGTTTCTATGTTTTCCATGTGCCTGTGTGGGCTCCTTCCAACAGTCCAAAAACATACTTATTACTTCCTGAATGTCCAGACTGTACCCCACCCGTCACCCTGTAGCATCTGGCACGTCCTCCAGCTCCCCAACAACCCTAATTTGGATATTTGGTCAAGAAAATGGATGGACGGATGGATGTAGGGATGTAAGAATGGATAGTGAGTAAAATAAGTGGAAAATGAGTAATAAAAATGTCAGACATTTAAAATGAGTTTTTAACTAGATTCACACCGGCAAGAACATTCCTTGAATTTCTCCCATGGCTATGGTTGCCTACAATCCCCTAAACCACCATCTGCCCCTATCTCTGCAACTACAAATTCATCATAAAAACCTCTCACCAGCTTTTTCCCAGTGCACACTGATGTTCAGCAGGGGAATAGTGTGTAGATTTGAGGTCGCAGTGGTGTACTGAGAGGTCAGTGTGCGTTTATCTATCTATTCTAGGTCTCCTTATGGCTTCCCGCGGGATGATTTTGCAGAGAAAAGCAAAAAAAATATGCCACCCAGGGCTGTTCCACAAGCCCTGACCTATATGACATCCCTCTCTTTTTGTCAAATTCTGTGTCTAATCTAACCACTCTGAGTAGGTAGACACATCTAAGCCTATTTTCATAGAGCAAGTTATTTACCTACTGGCTGCAGGTTGCTAAACTCTGTATTTATGTTGGTACATTTCATGTGCATATACAGTGTGTGGTCATCTCTGTGTTATAATCAGTGTTTCTCATGAGAAGAGGGATTTATATGTTATGAATCAAGTTTGACCATCAGACCCAGAGGTCTGTATTTCACTTCATGTCAGCTTAATGTCGCTAATGTAAAACTGTCAAGCCATCAGTCATGAGAAAATTTCTCATGAATGATGGCTGAAGGGGGGGAAAAGCTCCATTCTTATTTATAGTCAACATTTCATGGATGCCTTGTAAGGAGGTGCCCCACCATTGTTGCTGCAAAGCCCAAAGTCAACATCTTTGCCTGAGATTATTTAGAAAACGTTTTAACCCTCTGAAGCTGTAGGTTGTAAATAGACCCTACACATTGGGAATCATCATCTTTTATGTATACTGAACTGAAGTTGAGATGTTTGACTTTAAATGCTGATTTATGGGTTTCCTTCAGTTGTTCATATTATTTATTTCACAGGGTGAAAACAATTAAGAAGGTTTAAAATGAGAAAGGTTCATGGTAAGATTAATGGTCTAGTTTGAGGGTTTAGTTTATGTTCAGGTTAAAATAAATGGTCTGATAACCTCCGGAGAACCTGCTCATAGCGAAACTACTTTCTGTTCAAAGATGATGCTTCGTTTCTCTAATTATCAGATCCAACTACTTCCAAATAGCCAGGAGAAATTAGAAATGCATTGGCTTTACAAACCTGTGTTTGAAAAGTTACTGTACTGACAGTTTCCAGGTATTAAGTAGAAGTATCCAAGTTCCCAAGATTAGATTTGATGACTTCAGTAACTGAAAAAGACGTCTCTGGGCGGTAATCCCAAATATAGCATTTCAAAAAATATCATGTGAAACAAGAGCTGCACATATGACTGTTTCTATGTCTTTTGAGTTACCTGCCTGCTGCTCCACTCCTTGGTTTATCAAATGGGCCGGCTGAGGATGGAGCTAGCTAAAAAAAACAAGTGATGGGAGAAGGGGAAGGAAGGGTGGGAAGAAGTTTATTTGTAATACATTTAGTAATTGTCCTGTTGTCTTGCATTTATAATGGTTTGCTTTACTGGTATATGGGCTGCATTCTCTCCTTTTTGGTTAGGTCAGCATGGTGGCACAGCGGGTGACATGGTGTCTAATACTGTTTCCTCACTGCAAGGTCCAGGGTTCGAATGTGCATGTTGGATATTCTCTCAGAGTGCTCCAGCTTCCTCCCACGGTCCAAGGACATGCTGTTAGTGGGGTTAGGTTAATGATGATTCTAGAATTTCCCACAGGTGTGGATATGAGTGTGAATGACTGTCTGTCTCTCTATGTTTCCCCATGACACACTAATGACCTGTCCAGGGTGTAAGCCGCCTCTCACCCTATGGCAGCTGGGATAGTCTCCGGCCCTCCCGTGACCTGGAACTGGATAAGTGGAAGAAAACGGATGTTTACATTACACTGTTGAGCTAACTTCTTGTATTGATAAGCTGTGTTTTGAGTGGTTTTCAGTTCAGTTTGCCCCTTTTTATCTCTTTTATTTCTTCAACAGTTTATTTATCATTCCTATGTATCTTTGAAACTTTCTTTCCAGAAAAGTTCAAAACTGCAATAAAAACAAAAATCTGCAATTCAATAATGCACTTGAATAATTATTTAACCGACAAAAGTACAAAGAAAAGATTTTAAGTGTTTGTTTTATTTGTTAAACATAAACACAGTTAGAAATTGATTCCTGCAACGCACTCCAAAAAAGTTGGAGCATCCACCAAGGGATCAGTCTTTGGAAGCAAAGATGGTTCATAGCTCACCACTGTGTGCTGAACTATGTGACAAAATCGACAATCAATATAAAAAGCAGTTTTTCTCAACATGAGACACCAAAGAGTTTAGGCCCGTCATCATCTACGATATATCAAATTGTGAAGAGATTCGGGAAGACAGACAGAAGAAATCACTGTGCATGAAGGAAACCTCTGCTGAATGTGCCTAAATATCAAGAAATGCATCCTAAAGCTGTATCATGCAAACAGGAAACTATACTTTGTGCAGAAATGTTAGCGTCAGCGAATTTTTTTTGTTTTGTTCCAAGCTTGTCTGAGATGGAACGAGTGACAAAATGAACATAGTATCAATTTCTAAATGTGTTTATGTTTATCAAATAGAACTGAGTTTATTGAAAACACTGATAATTCTTTGTTCATTTGCCTGTTAAATGAAAGTCAAAGTTATTTACTAAATCGGGGGTATTTAATAAAAAACATTTTCAGGCAACTGTTGACTGGCACTATGTAAATAAAACTGAATTGAAAATCAAATTGAAAATGACAGTTTTGAGTTTTTATTGCATTTTTAGAAAGTGTCCCAACTTTTTTGGAAATTAGGTTTCTAATTTTTGTGATATTTTGGGTGTAATATAAAACACACTACAGCTGTGCCTGTGTGTACATACCCAATAGCGCTTTCATATGAGATATGTTATAATGGTGTCTTTGTCATGCTGGAGTTTTGCCTCAGACGTGGGTGTTTTTTACAGTGTGATCCCTACAGCTTCAGTCAGTCTCTTTGGGAAAGACCAACAGTACATTCAAGACATTTGCAAATCACAAGCCTGGACAGTACAGGAAGACCCACCCTTGCGATTTGCATACGTTGCCTGGTTATCTGTGGTCTGTTTCTCTGAGTTTGGAAATATTTTATTCAGTGCAACACAACCCCACCATCATGAATAGTCAACAATGTAAAGGTTTCTTACATTTTAGGAAATTGTTTTTGATGCCTTCATCATTATTTTTTCAGCACATGCACACCTGGCTGCCGTCCTTTACGACACACACACTGGCTCCCAACCAGCTGTGCTGTAATAGATGGGGGTTAAAGTATTGTTGATGAGGTAATGGAGAAGTGTCTGTGTGTTTTCCACCCACATTTCTCCGGGGAATTTGAACTGGTGACCTTCCAGTTAACAAACCTGCATCTCTAAATTTGATGCTCCTGCTACAGCTCTGATTAGATCAGCTCAAACCACAGCAGTAATACCAGATGAAAAAACAAAGTATTTGTGCGTTTGCAAACTAAAGGTTCAAGTTTTTTAGAAAACACTTTGCGAGCCTGGTTTTTGTTCAAACCATTCAAACCATGGGAATTTGTTTTGCAGTTTCTGCAACATGATAAAATCCGAAGTCTTCATGTAAAAAGTGATTGTAACAATTTAATCAGTGTGGAATTCCATGTGTTGAACTTTGATTTGAGTTGATTAAATAACTGGTAGGTCTCCAGTGGCAGCTTTGTTATATGTGTTTACATCTGGTCACTTCCTTTGGTATCTGCGTCCTGCCCAGGAGTCCATACACTGTATTTAACATCACACCTACAAAATGAGGCCATGTGAGACCCAAACTTATGGAACACATGTCAGGATTTCACTTTGCCCTTTTCCCAAGTATAGCAAGTTCACAGTCAGAGCTCCATACTGGGTATGAGAAAAGCCTAACCTCTCAAGGGTCAGCCAAAGAAGTCCAGTCCAATATAATCTGATGTCGCACTCCAACAACCACACTGAGAATAAGATGCCGGGTGCCTGTTTATGTTCCAAAGCCTTAGAAAACTGTGCAGGAAAAATCAAGCTTGTCGTTACACTGCTCCAATTTCTGGTTTTACAGGAATTGGCACATTCAGTAACATTAACATTCATTTAACTTGGCTTTAAACCAGATCTAACTCAAGTCCAAGCCACTTAAAGGTTTACCTTTGCAACACATTTCAAAATAGCAGTTACCGATTACTTAAGAAGGGGAATTACATTAAGTCTTGTACAACATTTCTTTCCATGCATTTTAAACATTTCAGCCTCAAGAAAAGGAAAAAGAATAAAGAAAATCTGTCTTTCAGCAGAAAGACTGCAGCGTCCATCGCATCTGATGAGGAGCTGGAGAGCTTCTTAAAGCACCACAGACAAAACTGACATCATATCTGACCCTGTCAGAAAGTTGCAATCCTGTTAGAAACTCAATAGCACAACAGATTGTGAGATAAATAATACAAAAAGAGTGATGATAAACAAGAAGGAGTCTCAGAAAAAGCAGCGCCCGTGTTGTTTAAGACCTGCAGCAAATTATGATGTGCTTCTGAGAAATGTTGG
Source organism: Oreochromis niloticus (assembly GCF_001858045.2). NCBI lineage: Eukaryota > Metazoa > Chordata > Actinopteri > Cichliformes > Cichlidae > Oreochromis > Oreochromis niloticus. The sequence goes on along the minus strand of NC_031971.2, from coordinate 30,505,635 downwards.
CAGTCTTGCTTGAACTCTGTTCTCAGTGGTTCATCAGACTTCAGAGAAAATTTGCTCCCAAAAGCTTGGATCTGAAATGTTCTTGCGCATTTACACTGTAAGAAATTGCTTTTTTAGTAGAAGAAAAAATGTGAAGTTCATCTTTTATCACATTCTTGAGATTTAGAATTGGAAAAGATTAAAAGAGTTTCAACTACAAATAAAGTGAAAATAAGGTGATCATTTTCTTTTCTTTTCTTTTTTTTTACAAACGCAAATAATGAGCAAAGACATCATATTTTATTCACACGGGTGAGTTTTCACTTAAAATAATAACAGGAATTTAAAACCAGATTTGTCAGATGAGAATCTCCCGTTCTACCACATCCCAAAGGTACTCCACTGGACTGGGATCTGATGACTGTGGAGGCCAATTAATTACACTGAGTTTTACACTGAGAATTACACGACTCACTGTCATGATCAAGAAACCAGATCGCGATAATCTAAGCTTTGTGACATAGTGCGTATTTCTGCTGGAAGTAGCCATCAGAAAAAGGTCTTAAAGGATGGTTATGGCCAGCAACACAACTCAGGTCAGCTGTGGTGTTTAAATGATGCTCAACTAGTGCTAAAAAGTCTAAAGCGTGTGAAAAAATACCCCACAAACCATTACACACATCTGTGCTTTTGTATGTGATCCATTGATACTAGGCAGGACGGAGCCAAGGTTTCCAGCTGTTAATGCCAAATTCAGCTCTCTAACATCTGAATCTGAATCTCACAGCAGAAATCAAGACTTACCAGACCAGGCAATGTTTTTCCAATTTTCTATTGTCCAATTTTGGTGATCTGTAAAGTAAAATGAACAGCGTAGTACTTCCACTGAAATCATATTGGAATGTAAAGTATTGAAATGTCATCCTGTTATTATAACACACACTATAAATAACATTTGTTACTGTTGCCATCTGATGAAAATGTGAATGTGTTTGCTCATTATTTGCAGGGTTAAAACAAACAATGGGCCAAAAAGAACGCTTTACATTCTTAAACTATGAATGGCACTTTCAAATGCATGTAAACGCTAAGCAAGTTTATGTCTCAGATGTCGACTAAATCGTGGAACTGTTTGCATCCTTTTGCAGTGAAATCAGTGGTGGTTCAGTAGTAATTGCCTGCAGGGCATTTCTGCCTTCCAAAAGGAAATAGCTGAGAAGTCAGCTCTTCACTCCGTTAATGATGCTTGTCTGCTGAATGCCAGAGGAGGAGTCTGATAACCAGGCAACAAAGACACAGTCTGCATAGTCCTGCATCACAGTGAAACGACTCATTTAACGGGGGTCATTGTGAGCCTTTTGTACGTGATGTCTTCTAAAATGAGCCATGAATGATGACATCCTTTTTTTCTCTTTTGGGGCTGTTTTTTTTCCAGGATATGCTAATAAACAAAGATGTATCACATCCCTTTCTTTGCTGTGGAACAATTGGAAGTCATTGCTGACAAGTAATGATTATATTCTTCTCGTTTCTCCTCTTCTTCCTCTGCTTTCCTTTGTCTCTCATAAGGGACGTCCCTGTATAGAAAGAGTGATCAACCTGTTTCTGCAAGTGATGCCGGTGACCTTTTTCTTCCCTGTAAGGTTAAAGAAACACTGAGAACTCAGCCATGATGGATTTGAGGACATTCCAGAATCCCCTCGAGCTGTTTACGCTAATGCCTTTCGATTTGATAGTGAAGAAATGTCTTGTGGGAAATGTGGTTTCTGTGGCAGGAGGAATGGTGGACTCTTTCATCCTTATTGCTCTCCCTACACAATGGCACTGTCGGTCGCTCAAACATCGTCAGTCTTTTGGAGGCAGTGCTTGTTGGTTTTTGCGCATTTAGGCCTGGAGCTGATTGTCTGTAGGGGGTAACTAAGGCTTGCGCGACGTCGAGGGGGTCGCGACACAATCAGTTACTCGAGGCAGTCAAGCACAGGTTACTAAGGAATCACAGGAGTGTGCAGTGTACTGTTGCTTTGCATGGAATGATGTATATCTAATGTTAAACTTTTTTTTTTTTAATAAAAAACATTTTCTGATGAAGACTGATTTAGATACAGTTATGAGAAAACCTGACTACTTAACTGTAAGCCTTCCTCATCACTCTAAGAAACTGTTGCATCTACAAATCACATCATTCAGTACTTTAACATCAGGTTTTGATGTTGATTAGTTGTGGTTGAAAGCTGTTTATGTTTTGCAAAATGCTACAGCTAGTGTGATTTTCCGAGACGACAGTAGGGATGCATAGTAACAGGGGGGAAAAGAGGAAAGAACCATCTATAAAACATCTATAAAAAACATCTATAAAGCTAACGGCTCCACCGGTGTCCTTTCAAGATGAAGATGATAACAAGACTCCTATTAGTCACTGCACCTGTCCAACACATAGCTTCCAATAAAATAAAATAAACTTTTGAATCTGAATGGAGCCAAGTTTCCTCCGATTGCTAACTTCACACTAAGCCCAATTAAGCTAACTGCCTCCTTCAGTTTTCTATTTATCAGATACAAGAGAAGCATTTTTTTATATGCTTTAAGTTTAACTACTGAGAAGAAAGTGAAAAGCACATTTATATATTTCTATGGTCACTGTATTTAGTTACATTTGCACATCAAAGTGCACACATTCATATGTGTGTTTATTTGGATGTATATTGCATTTAGCCTCTAAACGTGCTAATTAGTCAGTGCTGCATGTTTACTGGATCTTTCAGCACGACGTCCATGATGTCTCATTTTCTCTGGCCTTCTTTTCATACAGCAGCACATGCACACATAGACACACACAGACATGCACGTGCACACACACACACACACACACACAGTGGATTTATAGCCAACGTGTTTCCTATTAACTCCAGCTTGGCTGGTTGGGTATTAAGTTTTTCAAAGATGAATAGATGGGAACCTCAAACCATGCTGGATTACCTGCAACCTCCGAAACCAAATCAGCCGAGCAATTTGTTGTCCAGCCTGGTTATGTTCTCTGTCTGAGGTGATTTGAGTTGAAGGCTGTTTTTGATGTGGTTGCTGTTGTGCGAAGGTCATGATATTTACATTTTAGCTGTTTCACTGAACATCATATTTGCCGCAAATGCAGTAAAGGAATAGCAGCATACGTCAGCATTATCAAAAACAAACAGCAGTGTCTGATTAATATCCCTCCACACAGCTATTTATGCTACTGAAGACAGAAGGGAGGGTGCAGTGAAACAAGAGAATGGTAGAGAAGCAGGTACAAATAGGTGCAAAAATCTTTTGTCCTCACTTTCAAAATTTTCATGAACTCGAGTCAGTTCAGTTCCTGTGTCACTTACAGATGTTATATACAGTTTTAATTGGTTTAATTGGTTCGTTGTATCTTGTTCACTATGTCAAAAATCCTTCAGTGCCTCCTTGAACTGTATGTGAGGTCCACTTTTCCCTGAACCATTTGAGTCAACATTTACTCTACTGCTTCATCTATTGCTATGTCTCTCCATCAATCTGTGCTTTTATTGTTCTTGGTTGGACAACGCATGTCTGATTCAGAATTTAATTAGCCCGCTGGACACATTTTATGAGTCACAACTGGCTAGTAATGTTTTATCTAACTTTATTAAAAATATCTCACACGCTGACCTGAGGCCGCTTAATATTTGCTTAGATTTTTTTTTTCTTGGTGTAAAAACCCTGTCAAATTCTTTAGCTGGGTTGAATGAGACCAATACATCTTTATAAAAATCTCTGTTCATATGTCAACCACCTCCATTGTGCCTGGGTCTCAGCTGAGTAAGCACAGTATAAAAATCCCATAATCATTTCTGAATGTGCCCAAAAGGCCCAAACATGTAACTATGACCCTCTAAACCGCTTGGTCCACGTCCAAACCATGTCTCATGTTCCTCATATGTATCTACGCAGAGGTCAGAGGCGAGAGCTGCACCATGAAATTAATCCGCTCTACATGGTTCCACTTTATTAGAGCTGACAGCTTTTTGAAGCTACACGGGCTCCCTGGTGCTGCAAATGAGTAATGAACCAGCACAAAAGAATACTTCTGAAACCTCAGGTATTAAAATATCAGACCGGGATGCTAATGGGCATTACATGCGCCGTGCTCCTCTTTATCGCTATCCAAATTTTCAGAGCATTTTTCAGTTGTAAGGTGGAAAATGTTAAATGATAGTCCCTTTGCATTATTCACTGAGACTAAAAGTGGTTGTTTTAGGCAATGCAAGGCTGTTTGTGTGTGGTTCTGGTTTTGCTTTTCCATTTGAGCGGGTTAAATTGTGGACCTGCAACAGGAAGCCTGGTCTCTAGTGTTTATTTTTTTCCACTGAGAGAGGATTTATGTGGTCTGTGGTTCATCTTATTCCACCTGTCTCAGGTGTGGTGCTGCCGTTTAATATTAGAATCAAACGGCAAGTAACTACTTATGGCAGTTGTTGAGAAAAAAATTCTCAATTTGAAAGGACATTTCTGTACACATTCTAGTTATATCTTGTATTTATGCTGAGAACTCATCTTGCAATTAAAAAATACTAATAAGTATGTATTCAGATGTTTATAAGGTTGGGGAAACCTGCAGTCAGCTGAGACCGAAGAAGTTACTTGGATGAGTGACAAAACATTTCTCCCACTGAAAACGCTACGTCCAGATGAACAGAATCAACTTTTGGAGATATGTATTCTGATGAATGAGACCATCGCAATTGTACTTATTAGTAAATTCACCCATTCATCCATCTATCCATTCTTTAATCTTTATCAGGGTCGTGGGCGGGCTGGAGCCTATTCCCTAGGGTACCATAGGGCAAGAGGCAGGAGAGGTTGCCAGATGCAGGACTCAGTAAATTTTATTCATTTCAATTTTATTTGATTTATATAATACCAAATAACAGCAACAGCCACCTTAAGGTGCTTTATGGTAAAAGGTAAAGATCCTACAATAGCACAGAGCAAACCCCAACAATCAGACAACCTCCTGTGAGCAAGCACTTGGTGACAGTGGGAAGGAAAAACTCCCGTTTAACAGCACGAAACCTCAGGCAAACCAGGCTCAGAGAGGGGCAGCCATCTGCCGCGACCTGTTGGGATCGAGAGGGGAAGACAGGACTTAAAATCTTAAAAATAATGAGGTACATTACTTAAATACTCACCAGAGAAAGCAATTTGTTACACTACTCGTTCCATTACTCCATAAAATGACTTGAAATGCACCGTCTCATAATTACTTGTTAACAATACAGTTAATACACACAACACAAGAGGGGTCCTAAAAGCCGAAGTCTCTGCCTCCCTTTCTACTTTTAAATACTCTAAGAACAACAAGTAATATGTATTGTAAATTTGTTAGTCAAATAGGTTTAGACATACGGAGAAGGGCAAATCTGAACACCTGCAATTACATCTCAGAACCTATTTTCGTGACATACTTCAGATACTTTAGACATTTAAAGCAACTGAAAATGGAACGTCATCAGCCATCAGACAGTCACGCTAATGCCTGATTTAGACTTCTGCAGGAAATCTACCTCATAACTAACAGCGTAACTGGAAATCCATTTTGACCTTACGCTGTAACCTTCCACTTAACCTGAGATGCACCTCCCAAGAAATGTAACTACACGTTGGGTTAACGCAGCCAGCTGTTTTGAATGGCCTGCTCAGTGCTGTCGATCACTCCGGTGCATTTGCAGCTACTTTTTCCATCAAAGCTTTTTAATTTATCAGTGAAAGAATAACGATCATCGCCCCATTATAAAGATTAATAATCACTGTGTAAATGTGAGAATTCACAAATGTCAGCAGCTTCCTGGAGGCACATTGTGGCAACTACCAAAATGGATGTGAGGCAATGTATGAAGAAGTGGAAAAACCTGAGGGACAAATATGTTTGCCTACAAAAAGAACCCCAAACAAAAACTGACCATAACAAAGAATGAGGGGGTCAGGAGGGAGAAAGTCCCAGCATTTTAGTTTGTCTGCATATGAAACCTCAGTACATGACCACACTATTTAACAACCACATGCAAGTATAACTGTGGGTAATGACGTTGGCTACTTATCTGGGTTATGTCACAGACTCTTCAAAGGCTCCCTGCAGAAGTCTAAATCAGGCATAAGAGAAAAGTGGAGCATAATTGGTTCTGACCTTCTACCGATTAAGTTAATGTATCTAATGCACACATTCAACCAGTCAGCAAAATTAAAAATTTACCCAACAACTTCTTTATCTCCTGCCTGCTGGAAATTGACACCATTAGATTAAAATGAGATTTTACAGGACTAACCTCAGACTGTATTTGTTTGCACTGCAATAATGTCACACTATTGTTGGGGTTTTTGCACAGTTTTCATAATTTTTTATGTTGCTATGATTGCTTATATTGTCTATTTAAAACAGACAAACAGAAATGCTGCATAGTTCATAGGCAACATCTACAAAATTAGTCATGTGTTCAGAGGTTAAATAAACAAACAAACATTTTTTTTAACTTTTCAGTAGCACTCATGGATAATCATCATGCATAACGTAATTGCAAACATTTCATCTTTTTGGTTAAAATTTCGTTTTTTTCACATCATTGTGTTTTCCAATTTTACACTCGAGTTTCTAATCATCATTCAATTTTTAAACCCTAACTGTCTTGAAGTGACATTCATTTCTTATTTACTCTACAACTCCAAGCTCTTTGTTCTTTTGTAAACCTCCAGCCTGAAACAACCATGTAATACTATTTTTTGTTGAAATAACTTTCATATTTCACTTCACTGCTCGTTCATTTTGCACCAGACAAAATCATCCCAGTGCTGGTTCTGGCTGAATTGTTTTCAGATCCATCAGAGGTCTTGCTGGTGACTAGTGTGGCGACTCCCGTCACACCAGCTGTCCCTTTCATACAGACATCAGTTCAGCTCTGCAGGCTTAAAGCTGCAACAATGCCCCGCAATCCATCTCAGTACTTTTAACAGAGGTGGATTGTTGGGTGAGGCAGAAGAGCAGCGCATCAGTCCCGCATTGAACAGGCTGCTTAAAAGAGGTGAAACAGCCAAAAAGACGAGTGAATGCTAAGCTTTATCTGTGGGGACACAATCTCAGCTCTGACGTGGCTCCAGCTCCACCTCACTATTGTTCAGAAATCACATAATGCAGCTTTAAATGAACAATAAACACAAAGAATCACTGTTGATGAGAAATACACGTATAACTGCACTTTATTTGATATAGGTTTATTGAAAAAAGGGTTGATATAAAAGCTAAAATACTGCCTCTTGGTTTACAATCAGTGAAAATACAGAGTAATACTCTAATACATCTTATGTATAGAAGAACATGTGTCAGAAGCTGCCTCAAAAGAAATGAAGTCATTTCACATTGTCTTGGGGACCTTAGTAAAACACACTTCAGTTATTTTAGTAACACACTAATGGCAAGTAAATGCGACCCTGAATATATATCTGGTCTAAATACAAAAAAACAAAAACCTTCTTTGAAAAATATAATTGCACAGTGATGACGGTGTTGGAACACAGCTTTGCCTGATATATATTTGATCCCACAAATTATGCTCCGTTGATGGGTTAGCGAGAGCGGCTCTGACACTGCACAGGTGTCAAGTTTCCACAGGGGCCACGGGACTAATTTAACAGCACTTAAAGTCTATTTAATACAACTAAATACTTATTACATTACATGAATCTTAATAAGGTAAATCGGGAGTGACGTAGAACATGTGCTGTTGAAGGTTTGTTTAACATATTTCTTATTAGTTTAACAAAGTTAGTCCTGCTATTTAGATAATAATCACATTATAAATGAAAAATCTGGACTTTTTTTTAAAGATAGGTGAAATATTTAATCTACTAATTATGAACTGGGTTGTGGTTTAACACACTAACCTTTATCTTTTCATATCAGTGTGTTTGGAAAACAGCACACTTTTATTGAGCAATGGTGTTTACGCAAATTCGTATAATTATATAAGATTCTTGGCCATTAGAGTAATGAGAACTGAATTACACTTACAGGATTGTTGCACCATTAGCTCCAAATTGATAAGATTACCACCAGTAACCTGTCAGTCAGTAAATAGACCATAAAAAACACAAGACGATAGACGATAACAATGACCACAAGCACTTGGACTTCCATAGCAATTTATGGGGGGGAAAAAAAGAAACCCAAAACAAAACAAAGCAATTTTGCGGCATGGGAGCAGTCAAGTGAACCTGAAAAGAAAGCCTGTGGGGTGCTGGGAGTGTCCAGATTGAAAGCACATGCTGGCTGATCTAAACTCTTAGTCTTTATTCTGTTTTGGCTCAGCGGTTCTTTTGACACATCATATATCAACTTAAGTAAAACTATAAAAAACTCAAATCATGAGGCTGATGGGGACAAATGGTGGGCTGAGCTGAATAGTTTCCTGACTTGTGGCTTTTGTTTTCAATCACTGCAGGCTGGATTGGGTTTTATTCAGCTCACGCGCTCTGCAGCTGATAAGCAAACAATATCAATAAACTCAAGACGGCAACATTTAAGTTGCTCAGCATTTCTATATTCTAAAGAAAATGCAAGCAATATTAATATATGTATCGCATACTGTGCATAACATACTTACAGACTTTTACATATATGTGAAATATTGAATGAATCCTCAAAAATGAAGTCAGATACTGTTTCTAGCACTTTAATGAACGGCCTTCATTTAGTAGCTTCTGCCTGCTGTACATTTCATTAAAAAAAACATTTTGTAAGATTATCTTCAATATAAAAATAAAACAATTACATTTAAAAAAAAAAAACACTTGATCATAAAGTGGTTCACATATATATAAAATAACTGATCATTAAAAATGTTCTTTTGCCACCGTGAGCATTCCTTTTGAGGCATTCATCTTTCAGCTATTTGGACAATTTAGTAGCTTTTCATTCCTACTAAGGACAGGTGTTGGTATGAAAACACTGCATCTAACTTCTTCTGTTGGTCCTTTTGACAAAGTGTAAATTGTAATGACGTCCTACCTATTTTACCTAAAAATCCATGAAATAGAATTCATCTGCTTCTTGGTGGTGCATAAATATTTGGTCTCTCTTAACCAATAAGTTCAATTGGCTAAAAAACAAAAAGCTGCATTGATTAGTGTTTTCATCCATGCTCAGTCATCCTGGTAAGGAAATCCCCAAAAGTTGGTTCTGTTCATGTGGATGTAGAGTTTTCAGTGGGAGAAACATTTCATCACTCATCCAAGTGACTTCTTCAGACATCCAGATGAATAGGACCAACTTTTCGGGATGCACTGATTAGTGTTTCATTTCTTTACAGTCTTTATCAGTACAGTGCGGCCTTAACGTCAGCTTAGAATAGGCTTTCCGTTTCATTTTTCACTTCCAACAACAGACCTTTGAGCCTTTATTTCAAAACATATCGCGTTTTATTTAAGACACTGAGGTTCTCGACATCCCATCTTGCATAAAATCATCACTAAAAACAGTTATGTCAATGACTCTGACTCCTTAAACTGAACATATAGCACCATAGGATCAGTGCGTGCTTTTTAGTAGTTTGTGTGAGCTTCCTCTTTATTCCTGCATCAAGCTCAAAAACAACTAGACCTGTGCTAGCGAGCTCTGCGTGTTACAGTTAACTAAAGCTTGTGGATGGTTTCCCCCAGTTGCCAGCCCCTGAATCTATCCCATGAGGCTTCACTCTCAGAGTAATGCCACTTTCGCTTCAAATCACAACAGGCCTTCTGCATTTATGTGTGGAAAGCCTGCATCCAAAATCCTTCTTTGAGTAATGAATATATTAAAACTAGAATAATAAATCATATCATTCTGAGCAGATATCAATTTGATGTGGAAACATTACTTTTGATGTTTTCAAATTTGACACTTCTTCATTTTTCCAAACCACATTTTTTGACATAAAAGGGCAGGAACTGGCAACAAAGTCCCAACCGCAATTCTTCCAATGAAGCTGATCTGAATGTTTTTCCTCAGTCGGCAGCTTTTATTAAAAATGAATCTGACTTGAAATGATGGTGGCATTACTCACAAAGCCTTGCACGAGACAGAAAGGTAGAATTGTTCCTCTATAGCTGTGTGAAGCAAGAAAATATTATATACAGGCACACAATCAGAGTTCATGTATGCAACATTCAAACACACACACACACTCTCCCATGCCATTCACTCAATACTCAGCACATATTTTTGACATCAACATGTGTCCGTCATTCCAAGGTGAGATTGCACTTGGTGCTAAGATTTGTTGCCGGATAAGGTGAATGGGAAACAACTGGACGTCCCGAGGGATCGGTGGATGGTGCTGGGGATGGAGTGCAGCTTCTGCAAGCTGTCCAGAGAGTTGGACCGGTACATACAGCGTGTGTGCATACATCCATAGCAGTGACAGGGAGGTACAGAGGTTCAACCTGGGAATACCAGGCTGGATGACATACAGGACTCCCCTTGTCTTTTAGTTGATCTTGTTAGCGCGTCTTCTAGATTTCTTCACCCTGGAGAAAGATTCAGAAGGTATTAAGATGAGTTTATGTAACTGAAAACAACTTCATTTTAGCTGGCACAGTTATATTTACATATTTACATTTAAAAATTCATGAGAACAAATAATGGGTTATTGTTGAGCCACAGGTTAAAAACATGTTATCCAGTTTTATGTGACTTTAGTCATTTGAAATTCATCTTCTCTTGGAATGAGCTGGGCATCACTGGTATAAAGGATGAGCAAGTTGTTTTTGACCTTTTTCAGAGAGCATCATATATGAATGTAAGTTTTGTAACTAAACACATTATCTTCAATTTGGTTAATATAGGCTCTTAAAAGGAGATCAATTTTTGGTTTCATTTTAGGGGGATATATGAACAAATGCGCTCTTACAAGGCACATTCTCATAAGCACAGAATATCTTATATCTAACTCACTTTATGTTCTTTCAGCTTACATCTTTTGGCTGTTTCTGGTGTTTGTAAGAACACATCAGTATAAAAAAGGATTTTTCCATTCATTATTGCCTATTTTGAGAACCTCTAGAATAAAATAACACTTAACACGACTCTCATGCCAAGTCTCGTGTGCACTTCTGGTCATTTTCATATAAAAGTGCATATGAAGGAAATGTAATTATGTCTGATGAGAGAAGACAGATCAGGAAGTTTGTAAAACCTTCTGGTGCAGTATTATATATGCCTAACTATAATCATAAATCTTTCGCTTCTCTGATGATTTTATAAGCTTGTGTTTGCCATGCTTGAATTATGGTGTCTGGGAAGCATCACTTGCAAATCCCGAGGCAGTTTGCATTGGCTAAAGGTAAAGTTGGAACAATGGGAGACCATTTACAAAACTTTTGGCTTTACCAGATTGACCGGTTAATCTTTAAGTGAATCATTCATAAATCATTTATGTTTTTTTGTTTAATGAAATGCCTAGATTGGAGTTCAGAGGCTCATTTTTAGCATCAAACAGGGTGATCTAATGGCACGTTTTGCTCCCCAATGCAAAATTTGTCATGTTAAAAGACTAATTGATCATTAGAAATATGTGGTTTTAATTATGTAAGTAGAGCTGAATGCTGTTCTTCTGATTAAGAAATATACTTGGCTACTGATGTGCTTTAAATTCCTGAATATAGTGTAAAAATGGCTATAAAAGTAAAACAGAACCCACAACAGTGGTGGATGTAAAACCTCAATTGTCAGCTTAAAATGCCTGGTGGAAAAAAGCTATAATATCATGGTTTTTGAGCCAACAAGTGGAAAGTTTCACTTGACAGTTATGATGTGTGACGCATATTCAACTCTTAACCCCTCGTACTTCCACCAGCTGCATTAGGATGCATTTAGCTACATGTTAAAGAGGCATTTAGTTTTTAAAGGTTACTAAAAATAAAGATATCCCTAGCATTAACACCAAGTCTAAGAGAAGATCTGGTACGTGTTAAGAGGTTAACATGCAGAATCCCATGAGCGACACTAGTCTAAATATGAAAGGCTGATATTTGGGTATGACAGATTATTTGCTGCTGCGCCACATGCCAGCTTCAGTGAACTACGACAATGCCTATAATAAGACTACATTTAAAAAAAATCTGCATTCACAGAAGTCCTTCGCTACAATAATAAACAATGTCTTGTAACTCCTCAGATATTCCTTTATTGTTTGTTTTCACATTGTGCACTTTAAGTGTTTATACTGTTTAAAGAAGCAGGCATGCAGCCTGACGATAATCACCACCAGACATGTTGGGAGCAGTTTTTTCCTTTTATGTGAAAGGCACATATTTACTGCATAACCCATTAAAAAGTGAAACAGCTACTGCAGTTTTCATCAATAGTTTTTACTCCCGTTGTGCTGGTCCCCAACCAGAAGCGTTCTTTTACAGATATGCAATTTGTGATGATAATTATGTGTAAAGTTTTAAAGTTAACGTAAGTGCTCTGATTTGGCTGACTATCTCAGATGTGCTTATGAGAAAATAGGAAGCAGACATACCAGTGGTAGATTTATCTCTGGTCTTACTTGATGCTCATTATTTCACAGATAATAACTCACTGGCTTACATCAACCATGTCACCAATTTCAGAGACTAATTGTCAGTAGGAAACTGAGAAATGGCTTTTTTTTTTGAACATTGGTTTATTTGCAAGCTCTAAACTTAGAGGAGAAGGGAACCATATTTCATTTCTGTCTTCGTCAGTGATGCTCATGCCATTCGTAGATAGATAGAGGGGGTTTCTTACTTGTTAATGGCATTCTTTAAGTACTGCTGCAGCCATTTGGTCTCAGGGTTGATGCAAACTTCCCTGTTGCTCTTCAGCTTTGCACTGTGGAAGAAAAAAAAGCATGAATTGATTTGGTTACGCGACACATTCTGCCAAAATGAAGCAACCTTGAAAACAAAGCTGTTTTGACTGGCTGACTTTAAGCCTCGTTTTCTGACTGCGCTAGTTGGAAAAATGGGGAGCAGATTTGTTCACCCAGAAGCTCAAGGTGTAGATTTGAGGTAGGATGTGGGGAAATCTCCACCAATGAAAACATGAAGGAAGGAAGCACAGGAATTACTTAGAAACACTGTAATTTTACTCAGTGAGGCAACAGTGCTGAACTAATTCAGCAGCAACACAGTGTCTCCTGGTATGTTGATAACTAAGACTGTTGCTGCTAGTTTGCTAACTACATGAAGCCCGCTCTGTATACACTTTGCTGTACATATCTAAATACTATATACTGTCAAGTTCCCGTGTTTATACTGTACATTTAATAACCAGTTCTCCATCCTTTATTTATTCTGTAATTTATTCCAGCAGCGTTGCACTCTGCACCATTGTACCACCAACATGGTGTTATTGTCTGTGTCATGTTGCTGTTGTATGTACTGTCTGTTTGTCTATTCTGTTTAAACTGAGAGCCAAGAAAAAACGGAGCCCAGTTCTTTGTATGTGTACACGTAGCTGGCCAATAAAGCCAAATCTGATTCTAATCTTAAGGAAATGTTGCGTGACCTTCTTGTTTTCAGACAAACTAAATAACACTGCTGATTCCTTAAAAGCATCACAGACATTGTTTGAATGTGCACAAGGTTTGGAACATGGGGGGAAGGATATCTGTGTGAGCTATTATAAACAGGGGTTTATAAGTTAAAACAAAGGAATTTATCACTTGGGCCACCTTTAATCAGATTAAAGACAGAGGATAGATGTGTAATATCAGGGAGGATAATATTCAATGATAAAAGTTACATTATTTGAAAGCAGTACAGAATGCATCTGAGTCTTGTTGCATTTTGTTCCATTATATGTTGAAAAATTACCTGGTACCAGAAACACCTCCACCAGAAACTGATGCAACAATAGGTACAAATTAGTTCCACAAAATTCACCAGAATCCAGGAAATAAAGTTTCTGATACTCAAAATTTCCTGAGAGAGGAACCAAACACCCCTTAATGTGTCTACCTGTGCACATGCTGGTAGCTAGCTGCCCAAGGAGGTGAAAAATGCAAAAAAGGAGAGCCATAGAAACTATTTAAGCTAAGGAACAGCTTAAAAACAACACTAATTTGGCATTAACTCTACTAGTAAAAAAAACTATATATTACCAGAATACAAGCAAGTTTTTAAAAATAAAAACAACAAAAAAAACTCCCCCAAAACTGTCTTGTCCCAACTTTGGTTTTTCAAAGTGGGGTGCAGACGAGTGCGATGGCTTTGTATTGCCACATTCTCCCGCATGTTTACATTTGCTTCTGCAGTACATTTTTTTCCACACTTATCCTGGTTTCCACATAAAAGAGGAGTAACAGAGATAACGAGGAATCAAAGTGTTTAAGCCCAAAGCAAACTCAGAGGCAATAAATCACTTTCAAGGACATGTAAGGGTTGCAGTTTCAAATTTGGCCCTCTTGTGTAGCTCGACATCCTGCAGTGTTGTACAGTACAGAGGCTTTATCTTTTTCTTCGGCTGTGCGGTTAACCAAACTGTAACAAGACCTCTCAGTAACCTCAACAAAGTGTGACCGGCATTTTAATGGATTCCTCAAGAAGCTCATCCAGCCTCCTTTTCTGATTCTCTTGTGTTCAGGGTACAGTCCTTGCGCAATGACAACAAATCAAGCGTTATTATTCAGTGGGAAGCACAACCTAACATCCTTGTTTATAGCATTTAAATAGGTGCTCCTTGGCTGTGCTACCTAATATTACTGATTTATGGCTAATATAGATTAATAGCAATGTATATACCTTTAGTTTGTCTCTTGGAAATAAATCAGTAAATCTAAGTTTTTTACTAAAGCTACAAAACTCTTAAAGCATTTTTAAAAGCTAACCAGCACTTTTTTAACCATAATGGGAACAAAAATAGCCCCTCACTGTTTATGGTTTATCGGCTGTTAAATAAATCAGAAGTGAAATGAGCAAAACATGCCAGGATTAAAAGGTCTACGGGGGTTGAGCTCAGATACACCTCAGATAAGCTCTAAAAATCTCTGCACATCTAAAAACACATCCAAGCTCAAAGCTGGAGGATTACTACACATAACAGGCTGTCACCGTCTGCTCGGCGGTGAAAAATCACAGCTCGCTGTTTCTGCTCAAGGACGGCTGAAGGGGGGAGGCTGGTATCGCCAATCACACCGCCCTGTATGACTTGTAAAGCTGTCTCTGCACTGCACACTAAACATCTTCACACACAGTCTGACACAAACTTTATACGTGGGAAGGCCTTTTGATTGGGCTGGTTTCATGTAAAACTTTAAAAAGGTGCAACATCAGAGGCTTGTTTAAGTAATCAGTCACTTTCGCTACCATTCTTAAATTCTTTTTGGTGGTATAGGGTGAAACTTATGGTATAAGTCTATATTTTTCAATATCTATATCTATATATATATAGATATATATATATATATATATAATCCCACTACTGTTTAAGTCTGGGGTTTGGTTATTTATTTGATTTGTGTTTCTGTTTTTTGTCTGTAATTCACTGATTATGCTCCTCTTGAAGACAGAGTTTTTAAATATTAGTCTTTTTTGGGAAGGCAGATGTCAATATGTGTAACTTAAAAAACAAAAACGTTGCTTTAAATTTTTATTCCAGGTACTTTTCTGGGTGCACATGTTAACGCGTCTTTTTTGTGGAGGTTTTTTAAACACATTTGTTAAATGACTTCAGATTTAAATGAACTAGAAGTCTATCAAAATTAGCCCTACAGAACGTGAAATGTTGCTTAACACTTTATGTTAAGTAAAATATACAATTGTAATACTCAGAAAAACAGACATTTTTCTTCTTGAATTATTGAATTTTTCTTCCCAGATTATTTCCCCCTCAGGATTCAGGGATGCTGCAGGGTGGTCACAGAGTGTGTGCTGATGTCTGGTCTGTTAATAGAGAGCTAAGCCAGACATTTAGGAGAGGATTTGTTCTGTTGTCAGTCACTGACTCTGGGTGAGTTTCAGACCCAATGGGGTGATCGCAGGGGGCACGCAACAGGGTCTTACCCTGCTCCAAACATGTGGATATCACACCTCTGTGGCAAAAGGTCGTGCATGAGAGTTAACAGCTCAGAGGTGTAGCGCCTCGCTGCTCCCCGTTCTCCACCCTCCATCTCATGTCACACATCTCTGTAAATTAAACACTGCTTTCATATTCAGTTTGTGCCCCCCTCTCTTGCTTGCCCCTCTGATATACCACCTCCCTTATTCCTCACTGCATTTAGAGGCAGATGAGCAAATGGCCCCTCAAACTTAAAAGAGCAGTTCGGGAGCACCAGCCTGATCCCGAATCCTTCAAACGTCAGGAGGCCAAACAGCTCCGTAACTGGATCTGTGTTTGCTTTTTCTCATGGGGTCGCCCTCCCTCCCTACACACAAACACACACACACACACACACACACACACACACACACACACACTTTTTGTTTTATTAGGGGTTGCCAGCTCATCAGCTCGGAAGCTGTCTGTTATTTTGATGTTTCTCACTTCATCCTGTTTATCTGTCTGCCTGTCTGGATGACCAACTGAGAACCTAAACCCTAATTGACTTGGCTGGAATTTGGGGGCCGGAGTTCCACAAGCAGCAGGTAGTAATTACTTCACAGCAAGTTAATACCAACAGCGTGGCGGCCTGGTTTGGAGGGGTTGTTGTCAAGCTAGGGTGAAGGGATGAGGGCACACAGTGGGAGAAGGGGGGAGGAGTTTTTTGCGGGGTGAAAGAGGGTGTTATGTTACCGACTTTCTTTCATGCTCCTCAATAGAGATATCGGAGCGCCGCTCTGCGGGCTCCTTGTCTGAATGACTTCTTGACTCCTCTGGCAGTTTTCTGGAGGGAGGTTAGAGGGAGTTTGTAGCCTAGCCACAGGACTGGTTGTCCTTCCTGACCTTTTGCCATTCGGTTACCCCTTCCAACCATCACCAGCCCCCTCCTTTCTTTGTGGAAGAAGCCTCCAGTCCTTTAGCCTTTTGGCCTTGAGGCTTCTGCCGTCCAGATTTTCCATAGCTAACAAATTAAGGAAGGTTCTTTTTTGTTAATGTGTTCCAGACCAGAGAAATTATTCTCAACGTTGCTGACCAGATTCAGACGGGAAATGAAAAAAGAAAAAGTAGATGAGGGACACAAGGGGTCAGCAGAAATACAAAGGTAATCACTTTGACCCTTAATTATTGCTTCCTTTGCTAAACATAAATGGCCCCCTCGAGCTCTGACCGTTAGCGCTTTCCTCTCTCTGAGTGGATTGTGTTGTTTTAAAGTCAGCCCGCTCACTCAGGAAAGCCTAGAAGGATATTAACACCATATCTCACACATACCTCACACATCAGCAGTGTATTACATTTATTTCTGTTTCCTCTTGTTAAAGAGGACTATAGATAGACTTAGATAGACCCCCAAAAATAGCTTACACTTCAAACACAGCCCTTTTGTAGTTTGTACTCACTGTTATGAACTGGTCTTGAATGATATGTGTGCGCTGTTCTTACTGGTATTACACTAATATGTATATATATTATTTGTATAGTTCATTAAACAGAGAAGGTAATGCATGCCAGTGTCATTTTAAATTCTTTATTGTGTTCCTATATTGTTTTTTTGTTTTCCCACATCTGGTTATTGTGACTGTGACTGTGTCTGGGAGTTTGAGGAGAACAGGTTCACTTGCAAAAGCACAGCACAGATATCACGTACGATCTAATCTATCACAAAATGGTTACTTTACATTATCCTGATTTTTTACAGCCTAAAAAATGAACCTTGACACACTGAAATCTAAAAGAATCCACTTAAACAGTCCACAGGAGTGACAGACTCATTCAAACAGTCATCAGATAATTACACCAGGAAACACATTTCTTGAAGTTAATCACCCCCTGCAACATGAGACTCATCTACTTACATGACTTGGAAGGGGCAGTTGGGCGTGTGGAGAAACTTGAGCTCTTTGATGGAGCGCTGGGGAACCGTGTTGAGAGTGGATCGACACCAGCAGCGCTCAACCAGACTGATGGGCTTTGCTACAAACAGTGGACAAGGAAGATTACAAATTAGCACGAAGCTTAGAAAATGCAACAAAATCTCAAGAGACCTGGCTGTTAAAAAGCTTAACAAGTACTGACTGTTCCTATTCTGCAACATTGCACTCTTAAGCTCTGGCATTCACACAACTATATATTTAGGAAGGAGTTAGGAAGAGGAATTTGAAAACTGAAAGACGGGACAAAAATTTGCTTTGGGATCCAAAGACAAATCCAGAGACAAAGCTGCACCTGCCTTATTTCAATATGTAAGAGCAAGAAAAGCCTAACAAGCTTTTTGTGAACAAAGGAGAAATCAGCCAACACAGAGACACATTCAGCATCACTCATGTGGAGCTCTGCAGGGCAGTGTGTGGCAGACGTTGGACTTCAAGATAAATGATTCTGTTAACTTGCCAAAGAAAACTTATTCAGATCACAGTGGATGAAATGAGCAGCAGTATCTGATATTTCATTTCATTGCCCGTTAACAAAAGAAAGGGTCATTTTGGTTCAAGTGAGGATTTAAATACCTACATCAACTTAAATCAAATCCAAGCACAGCAGGTTCTGATTCATTTGGGTTGCGATTAAACGTACCTTTCACCTCGTTGGACAAATTAAAGGCATGTTTAATCTACTGTAACAAATCTTAACAAAGCATGAGAATGTATAAGTTTACCTGCTATGTCTGTGAACAACATCCTCATTAAAAAGAGATTAGCCCTTTCTGACCACCCGCTCGCTCACACTCTCACACACACACGCATGCAGAATTTTAGCTTTTCACTCCTGGAGCATTCAGCCAAGCCACTCTAAAGGAGAAGGGTCCTCAACATTCAATTTCCAATATTCACCTCTTTTATGAAAGCACTCTGCAGCTCAGACGGCCTCTATGAGGTACATTCTTAAAATGATTACAATGTGAGTCCATGGAGGCTTGTCGGTGCCCCCGAGGACTACACATGCACAGTAATAAGACTAAATACTTCCCTAAAAGTTTTCAAATGAAAGAAAAGATGAGGGTTGTTAAAAATGAGGGAAAGGATGAAGGAAAACCTGGCTGGCAATAAAAGTTAAAAAGAAACCAGCCGAATAGCCTTTAATTGCATCATTATAGAGGGCTTTGAATGGAAATAAAATGCATCAAAGTGTGCTTTAAGAAATTACAAAATTTCACAGAGCTGATTCTTTACATCAGCCATGCCCTGCCTGTACAAAAAAATGTCCAAATTACTCAAACCTACAATTAACATATAATTAAATGTAATTGAAATCTTAAAATCAGGTGCATCAATAATAAAGCTCTTTTTTTAAAAGGTTCAGTGTATTCTTTTTTTCATAAAGAAACAGCAAATGTCCTGTCCCAAATGCCTAAATCCTCAGTAATATCGCTCTAATGATTCGCACCCATTCAGGGTCTTTTCTCATGCAAACTAAGGGATCATTATGCAGCATGCAGCACTGGGGCCAGAAGCATGTGTCCACCACTGATTTATCCCTAATTAGAAACTAATTATAAGGATGAAGTGAGCAAAGGCAAATACACATGTCTAGGTCTAACTCTTGAATATTCAATCTGAGCTCTTAGTGGAGCAGAAACGATACGCTTAGGATAAATCCTGCTAGGGAACTCAACACCCCGTCTTGTTCCCTACCAAGGTTAAATGTGGGAGGTAAATGTGGGGTCAATGCGGTGGCAGCAGTCCACCTCCGATATAAGATATTTGCCCAAAATTGAAACAAATTCTTATAAACATTTTGTTTAAAAAGGCTGTTTTTCCGTCTTTTAGATTTTGATTAATATCAGTATATTCTCTACATATTCTCTTCTAGCGTCCCACACAAGAACTTGCAGTGGGGAAATATTTTCATTCAAGTTTAATTTTCTAATTATGTATAAAAATATATGCTTGTTTCCACAAACCCAAATACAAACTGCAAAATTATAATAATTTTAAAAAACTAGCAAAGCAAAACGCAATGATTCGGCACCTGTCCTAAACAACAACAACAACCAAAAAGCCTTTATTTTGTACTTCATTTACTCTCCAGAGAGTTTAAGTTATACTGTAGCTATTTAATTAATGTATAAATCATTTTATAATAACATTTCAATCTGTTACCCAATTTTCTGTCTAGATATTTATCGACGTAGAAGGAAAGCAGGTGATCGAAGAACTGGAATTTCACAGTCTTGCAATAAGGGATTTACCACGACTGCAACTTATCAATCATAAACAATTAAAATTAATGCTGACATAACCTAACAAACATAAACTTAATCCAGAAAAAATGCTGTTCTAAACAGCCAATAAGAAAAATATAAATGTCGCAAGCTCCAGAATCTTAAACGTTTAAATTAGCCAAAATCTGTCTAAATGATGCTGTCAGCAATGTTCCTGAAGCGTTTAAATTAAAGCGATGGACTGCTGTCCCTCTGCTGGACTCACCGTTGGAGGTCGGAACATGTGTGGCCACGGCCAACAGAGCCAGCAGTGCCATCAGTTTGACGTCCATGGTGGTGGGCTTGCAGGCTGCAGGAGGGCTTGCTCTCTTTCTCTGTTACAATCCAGGGCACGACTGTGGCCGCCAGCTTCGCTCTGCGCTGTGTTAAATCTTCAGACGGGCGAGAGAAAGTGAGCAGGGAGACGGAGTCCCACTTTCTATAGAGGGAGGGGGGGTCCCAGCGTGAGAGGAGAGGGAGGGGAAGCCAGGTCAGGAGAAGGAGGGAGCGGCAGCCAGTCAGTAGAAACTTCCTCGATTGTAAATGCGTTTGGCTGCGAGTCAAGGAGAAAGTCTGAGGGCTATTCTCTTCGCCTCTTCACTAATTTTGGCTATTTTTTTCAGCCTCTCTCGCTTTCATTGCTTCATTGTGTCTATTTAATCTTCTCTGTTGTACTTTTCCTTCCCCCTCTTCCATTTTTCAGTGTATTCTCTTCACCTTTACTTGCCATCTGCCACACACATGCATACAGAGTACAAGCATTTCTCCCCAGTCACTGTAGATTTTTGCTGGAAGCATCTCTTTCTGCATTTGGACTAATATTGTTTTATATGTCAGCTGCCTGTTGTGTATTTGTTTGCTGGGACTCAGGCTGCACCCTCTCCGCCCTGTTTTTTCCTCCATGCATCACTTTGGCTGTCGTTCTTTCTCATTTTCCCTCTTGCTGACTCTCTGTCATCTGGCTGGGCTCCTGTCCATGATGTCTGCTTCATGTCTTTATTGGGACTTTCATTGTTTTCTCGGTGAAGAAACTATTAGTAGACTTCATGTTTGTAAAGTTGTTAGTAAAAAGAAAAACCTGGTTTAAGAAAAAATGTAGATCCATTAAGTGATGAACTGTGAGTCTTTTTGTGCTGTTTTTAATTAAAATGTAGTCAAGGATAGGAAATTCTATTGTAAGTAGATTATCATCATCAACTACAAAAAATCTACCACATATATCCCCAAGAAATAAATGTTCTTTTGGTTGTTTTATTCACTAAATACATTGTGTGATAAATTATGACCGCAGTGTGTACGAGTGGGTCAGAATCTACCGAGGAGTTTCTTGAACGCTTTCTCAGAATTTGCTGATGTTGATCAAAGATTCTGGTTCGATTCTGGGAACGAACCGCAATCAGCATGTTGTTTATGGAAATGCTAAACCAACACAGTCATCAGTAACTGGAATGAGTTTCATCTTACAATAATACAAAGCACTAGATCAATATCATAGATAAGAAGCTTTCAGTAGATTTGAACATTTTTCATTTTTTGATGACCAAAGTTAACCGTGCCAGTTTCTTTCTTCACATGAGTTTTTATCTCTTCATTTATTTATTTAACTTTTGGGGTAAAAATATAATCCATATAATTTTTTTCAGAATAGCTTACTTTTTTAACACACATACTTACATACTCATAGGTGAAACACATTAACAACCCTAGTGGCAGGAATCCTGCAACAAAGTGAGCAAATAAAGCTCGGACACATGTTTCTGAAAAACTTTGATGATCTGATGGAGGTTTTCCAGCTTCATCTGGAGGAAATCAGCTACGAGTGTAGCATGTAATAGGGGTGCAGATGCTATGCAGTTAGTCTGTGCGTTACGTGTGTCTGTATGTGTGTGCAAACATCCATGTGATTATACATGTTTTGTGTCCTTTCCTGCACTGAATCCAGGAGCCGGTAAACTGAAACTGGCCTTCATGCCAGAACGTAACACCTTTTCTGTCAGACGAGTTGGAGATGGTTCAACAACTCCCACCCGCCCTCATGTGCAGTCTTCGACCACCATTAGCAGTAATAAAACCATGCACAGCTACAGACTGCCTGTCAATTCATACCCTGAAATCTCTCCCCCGCAGTTTACAGGCCTTAACCACTGCGGCGGGCTGAGAAAGTGCTCGCACTGCGGCCTGCTGGAAGCTATAAACCTGAGAGAGTGTTTACAGTTAACCAGAGAGTCACTCTATACAACTGCCGTTACCAGCGGGGAGATGAAACCGAGCTGTGAAGAGACAAACATATAATTACCTCAGAGGAATTTACTTATCTTTGAAAGCACAAACAACACATTTCTTTTATTGTTTTATGACCCAAGTGACACAGAATTCAATTACAAGCTTACGGTCATAGGATACCTGTTTTATTAT
The DNA here is from genome assembly GCF_001858045.2 of Oreochromis niloticus. Lineage (NCBI taxonomy): Eukaryota > Metazoa > Chordata > Actinopteri > Cichliformes > Cichlidae > Oreochromis > Oreochromis niloticus. Next base: position 30,482,953 of record NC_031971.2, on the reverse strand, counting down.
CTATATGGATGCTCTGCCTTAATCACACAATTACTAATGCTATTTTATAATTAGGCTAGAAAAGTTTTTCTAAGATGAATAGATTTTTGTTTTTGTTCCAACAGCATTAAAAACGTCCTGATCATCAGCAAAAATCCTTCAGAAACAGCGACACGGTTGCTTATTTTAACTCATTTACAAACCACATAATATTAACAAGTATAATATAATGCATACGAATCTTCCACCTGTTAATCTTGATATGGAACAAAACAGAGCGTTGAGTTGCCTGGTTGGAGTTAACATAGGAGAGTATGAAAGAGTTAGCTCTAACTATGTCTGTTTGGTTTTTGTGCCTTCTTGCTAATAAATAGTTTCTATTTAGGGATAAAGCAGCAGTGGATACGTGGGCTGTTATATATTAAGGAGGAGAAAAAATGAGACTTGCTTTTATTATCACATTTTGCAAAAAGGCTGCAAAGTTGTAACGTCTGGGAAAAAAACTGACCAAGAACAATGTTGATAGTTTTTTTTAAATGGATTTAGAGAATGTATGATTTTTTTGAGAATAAAACATGAACAAATATAGGAAAATATAGACAAAGAACAAATAGTGGCCACTAATACTTTTACATTACATGTGTAAAAACTTGCACAGTGTGAAAAGAAAATTATTTGTTCACAAAAACTTATGGGTAACACATTATTTGCTGAATTTGTTTATTTATTCGTTCTGTCTCAACCCAAATTGTTTGATTTGATCAAACTTTGAAGCTCAGTGTTGTTATGTGCTCCACCTCTTTAACGTGCACACTTAACTATCTTAAATTTTCAAAATTGCTGATTTGAGGATGCAGTAGCATTTTGTTGTAGCGAAGTATTAAGTAAAATAAGTATATTATGTTTCTGGCTATCATTAACATTTACAAGTTAGCTTAGTTACACCCTGCCCCCCCCCTAAACTAAATCCTGTTAATCCTTTCATCACAACACCGAGACTTGTATTTAGCGAGTCACAAAAACAAATGTCAGAAGTGTTTTAGCCGCTCGAGTGCTAACATGCCACAGGAGTGCTGCTGCAGAGGACACTGGGAATGCGATTGGCACGTTTACTGCTGACCTGCGGGACAACACTGTCACTTGTATCACACGTGGGATCAAAGGTCAGCGTTTCATGTCCCTGTATAGGGTTACAAGAGGTAGAGCTGCCAGGTCTTTGTTCTGGGCCGGTCCTGATAGACGAGCTTGCCTGAATGGCTGCCACGATGAGGGATGCGACGGGGAGCAGATGAGTATTTGGTCTTGGTGGATTGTCTCCATCAGGCCCACACATGCCATACATGCGAGCCCGTCCTATTTGAACGGGTCCAAATAAAGATTATTAGGTGCAATAAACTTTTTCCTTTGCACTGTAAATGCGATTGTAAAGCTCTGCCAGGATGGGAGGATGTGGTTATTTAAGAGCCAATGGGGTTTTTTAGCAAGAGTAGAAAAACATCAAAATATCTTTTTGCTCTCTGTCAAAGCTTACCGGTTTCCTGCCGTACTTCCATTTGCGGTTTGTAGTGGATTTGCAGGATAACACAGTCTTAGAAGAAAAAAATAAACACTAATTAAAATCTTGTTAGGAATAAAAGTAGAACCACAGAGAATAATATACATATACTGTCCTATTTTAGCACCAGAGTTTAAAGTGATTCAGAGGGAAAAATTAACAATCTATCATCACCAGGTGTGTCATAGCACTTAAAGCAGACTCATGCAAATATGTTATTAATGTCTTTCATGCCTTTCCATGTAAAAATGAAGCCAAATAAACACAGACTAATCTTTGCACTAATCTCCAGTGTGACGGCAGATCCCGACTTTCCTGTTAGGATCTATGTTAGGAGATTCCTTTGTGGTCGAGAGTTTATTGTGTTTGTCCAGCAGTTTGAGTCTGGTGCTGAGTTTGATTTTATTGGTGCAGAGCAGATGAAAGGTTTTCCTCCACTAGACTTAGATAAACAGTAGATCACAATCACAGCTGCGGCGGTATGAGCGCTCAAAATGTGCCATGTAAACACACATTCATCAACATGGGGAAAGATTCTCAAGAGCATAAATATAATATCAGCTGCTGGATAAAAAGGGAGCGTTGAGTAAAGACTGGTTGTATTTGTAGTTAGCTTACAGTATATTCTGATTTATAGCATCGCGACTCTGGATCAGATTTGTATTTTTTTAATGACAAAACTTTTATATATACTGGATTTGTACGTGTGTGTCCTGTGTGTGTGTTTATGGTGGTGGTGTGAAACTGTGGGCTCTGTAAACAGGATAAAATGGAGGTTTAAGGTGTTTGGAAGCTAGAGGCGGGAGGGGGGGATGGGTGTGACTTTTTTGGGGAGGGGGTTCTTGGATCAGTTAGCACATTTCTGCCTTGAGCTTCAGCAGCTGGCTCCTTAGGAGGAACAAGCACGCACATACACACACACACACATACACATACACACACCTCTTGCTGAGGACTGATTAAACAAGATGACGTTTTCATTAATCAGTGATACAAATATTCTTACAAGCGGCTGAAATAATCCTTTAATAAAACAGTGGATTAGTGCACAACATTGCAGACAGCTGAACTATGACAGCACAGAAATGAAGTGGAACTATGTATATGGGTGGAAAACTACTCAAACCTAAACTACTCAAACCTAAAGCATGTCACTTGCTAGATAAAAGTAAAATTTGTAATAATATGTATTAAAATAATCTAAACACATGGAAATAAAAGCATAAATGCAATTTCTGAAGAAACTGTGGTGGGATTATTGTAGGTGTAGCTAAAAGTAGCTAAAAGGTTGAAGGTAAAGAGGTTGGCTAATATAGTTGAAGGGAGATGGCTCAAAAACACATGGGAAGGTATCTTAATAGGGCACAAGTACCTGAGATAACAGCTACCCGGTGCAAAATAGAATTGCCCTGAGTGGTTGTAATAATTTCTGTCATACAAATGTTTCTATTTAAAGTGTAGGGGACATTCAGAGACATTTACCTTGTTGTTGTAAAATTGTCCCACATAAAAATAGAAATTTATTGGAGTTAAATGGCTCAAATTGGATGGATTTTGAATTTAAACCAAGATAAAGACTAATAACATCCCTGTCAGCCTCAGATGTACAATATTTTATTAATGATAATGTTTAGTGTTGTATATTGACAAGCGAAATTCATTTATTTAGATAGCGAGGTATTGCTCAAAGCTTGTCTCCGTTTGAGAAGAAACTCCAAAACCATTTACATACATGTACTCTGGACATCATCAGATGAATCAGGATGGGACAGCGTCCAAAGTTATCCTTTCCCACACATAGCGCAGAACAGGAGCTGGTCAGCTTCAGATGAATTTCATTTCTGGAAATTCCACATTTGGTTACGGAGAAGGAGCTGCATGGTTAGAGTGGGCCAGAGACGGGAAGAGAAAACGGGCGCTGAGTTAACTGAACAGTTACCTGACATATTCTCACATGTGCACAATCAGACACCACACAGAGTTTGTTTAAAGGAAGTCGAAGGGTAAAAAAATGTGTAATGTACAGGTTATATGCGTTGTTACACGCTACTGCATTGGGGAATATGTGAAAACATTTCTGAGCTGTGGTTCAATTCAATTCAATTCAATTCAATTTTATTTATATAGCGCCAAATCACAACAAAAGTTGCCTCAAGGCGCTTTATATTGTACAGTAGATCGCACAATAATAAATACAGAGAAAAACCCAACAATCATATGACCCCCTATGAGCAAGCACTTTGGCGACAGTGGGAAGGAAAAACTCCCTTTTAACAGGAAGAAACCTCCGGCAGAACCAGGCTCAGGGAGGGGCGGGGCCATCTGCTGCGACCGGTTGGGGTGAAAGAAGGTAGATGTATGAAACTGGCTAAAGCGCAGATTTTGATTTAGAGATTTTAGTTTTTGATTTATTATTTAGTACTTGCAAAAAGCAGAGATTAGAACTAGAATTACTCTGGAAATGAAGCACAGTTAAGTTTTTGATCGTACGAAATGGTATTTTTTCTCTGGGATGCATAAGAAAAATGAGATATTTGAAATGTAATTTTGAGTTTTAAGCATTTAAAGGTTATAACATGATTCTCATTGTGTAATGATCACTACTCTTATTTACAAATCAGACAGATTGTTGCAGCTAAGGCTTTAAAGCAGCGTGCTAAAATAGCACAGCACTTTCTGCGCTCTCAGACAGCGTCAGTCTAGAAGATCAAGTAAAACAATGATTAAGGACCAAGAAGGACTTGGCTGAACAAAAGGTGGAGAAATCTCTCTGTTCACTTCCCCTCTTGACCATTTTAATCCTTCATCTATTCAGATGTACAACATACAGCACATACAGTCAGAAAGCTATGGATGCCTGCAGAGAGTGATGATAAAGGCATTTCCATTTGAATAAACGACTGGTTTTTAGGTAGACACGTCCTGAATGCGTTTGAAGTTTTCAGCTCTCCTTGGCTGTCATTTATGGGAGAAAGCCCTCTCAATGACTAATCCAGTTTACTTTGTGCCCATCTGTGGAGGAGAGAATCTGGCATGACACCAAATGCCACTCAATAGATGCTTTCCCAAACAAAGGCAAAAAATGGCTGCCCCTCCTGTGTCCTCCTCCTTCTCACTCCCTGTTTCCTGCTTGACAAGCACATTCAATCCATCTCCTCTTTCATATATTTGTCAAGAGCATGGTTTGTATGTGACCCTGTTGCTATAGTTTCAGCTCCCGTATGGGGCCGGACATGTGTTTACTGTATATATTATGGGATGCTGAGAAAAGAGAGGGCGGGCTGGAGTGCTTGTGGCCTTTGGTGCCACATTCAAGTGTGTGAGACTGTGTGTGTTTTTTAACACTATGCAATTGTCTGCTCCTTTTCTCAGGGAAATGCCGAGAGCAGGAGGCCGTATAAAGGACGGCCATCAGGACTCGTACCCTAATTGGGTGGGATGTGCCGTGAATGCTCGGTGACCACAGACGTGTGGTCAAACCACATAAGTGGAGTTCTGTTCTGAGTGAGTATGCCTTTTGAATGGCCAGACGTCTCCTTGTAGAACAGGATAAAAAAAATAACAAAACACATTTTGAATAAATACCAGTGAATTCATAAAAGGACAAAATGATTGTTTAAAAATGGTGTTAAAAACTTACTTAATACTTAAAAGAGAATGTAAAGAACTACATATCATGTAGGGCCACTGAAGTTAGCATGCAAACCAGCTACTAGTGGCACTTAAGTTACCCTCACATCTGTAAGTTACCATCACATCTGTAAGTTACCCTCACATAATAGCACTATCTTGAGCTGTATAACAGGCTATTTCCTGACTGTGTTATATTTTGTGCAATACATAAGAGAGGGTAGCTGATCTGGTCCTGATCTGACTCTCCTGAGCTTGTCCAGAGTTCATGTGTGAAAACGGCTACCAAAAGAAACAGTAGAAATAATGAAGCCTAGTCTTGGCCATCGATCAGGATTAAGGCGAAAGCAGAGGCTTGTGCTTCGAAGCAGGATATGGGCTTATTCACATACCTTCAGGGTTATCGTTGGGGTTTTACAAAGGTGATTCACATCTTACTGAGGTTCAACACCATGGGGATTTATGCTGGACACCTAAATTGTTCCAGGGCAGGTTACATTTGAGATTAGAGAACAACAGGTGCAAAATCACCACATATGGACCTATCAGTTCTCAGGAAACTAGCACCAGTGATCCTGGAAGATCCCTTGGACATCAGTGTGGACATTTTAATAGCATCCTTTTAATAGTCCCTTTGTCTTTGTCATGTTTCGGCTGTGTGCAGGCAGGAGAAGGACCCAAACGCAAAACTCACCGAGACAAACGTGAACCCAAAACACTGCTTTATCGCAGGCTAGCACAAAAAATATAACAAAACTAAACTGGGACATGGATAACTAACACACAGGAAAACACAGCCATGAGGGAGACTACGACACTGACAAAGAGAAACACAGGACTTAAATACACAGAGGGATAACGAGGGAATGAGACACAGAAGGAGAGCACAGCTGGGAGTAATCAGGCTGGACGAGACAAGGGAAATAAAACTAGAAACACTGACATGAGACACGGACCTTCAAAGTAAAACAGGAAACACACTGACTGAACTCTAGACATGTAACTTAACAGCAACTGGGGAGACAGAACATAAGAACCTGAAACATGGTACAGAAAGGCACAGTAGGCAACATGGAACACACAGGGAAGCCATATGACAGAACTTAAGAACTAAACTTTTGATAACCATAACTGAAACCTAGGGAATAACAAAGACAGTACAACAAAGGACTCAAAACATAAACCATAATATACAAACACAAGATCTCTTCAAAATAAAATAGGAAACCTAATGAGACGCAGACATGACAACCAGAACTTGACAACGTAAGACACAGACATGAAACACATGAAGAGCAGGGGAGACTTAACAGGGGTTGGAAGACACAAGGGGAATCTAATAACAAAGAACTAGAAAAACTCATGAGCTTAATCATATAAACATCCAAATAAACTAAACTCAAAACACTGGGTCATAAGACCCAGGACCGTGACAGTCTTTCACCGATGAGCATCAGTAAGAAAAATCAAAATATAAATGTAGCTTTATTCGTTGAATTTTTTTCCTGTTGGCTGAAAGCAGTTTTAAAACATTTTAAAACTGCTTGTCCTATACACATTAACGCTGATCCTAAAAGAGGAAAGCTACATGTACTTCTAAGTCTAATACCAAATTCCCAAGCCTGTAGCCTATGCTTAAACTATATCATGAACATCCATTATTACTTCACTGTAACCTGTCAGATTCTCCAACAATAACTCTTAGAAATGAGCTTCATTAATATAGTAATACTTTTTCAGCAATATTTGCCATACTGTATAAAGTGCACACACATTTATACTGTATTTTGAATACTTTAATCTGTCTGTAACAGCTGCAGATCCATTATTACTTTACTGGCTTTCAGACCATATTGTGTATTCAACATCCTGCAATTCTGTATTGTGTTTTTTGCTTGTTTTTAATCATCATTTGATGATAACCGTCTTCATGTGACTGCTCAGCATGAGTGCCGATGTTAGGGTAAGTGAATGTGGATAAGATATCCACATATACTGAACTTGTACAACATAAGGGGTGTACTAAAAAAGAAGTTCAACATAGCCAGGCTTTTGGTGTGAGTTCTAGTAGCTGCAATTCCAGCAGAGACTTTTCTGCATTTTCTGCATCATCAAATAAATACATGCACATTCCTGGGACAGTGTGATGAATAGTTTGTAGTGCTGTAACTTCACAGCTAGGCTAAGCATCCAGAGCAGCCAAGAAACAAAAGTTATTATATTTGTCGATCATATCTGTCATTTAGGACTATTTTGTTGTCAACAAAACAACAGAGAAACAAAAAAGTTTCAGTTTAAGAAACTTTTGGCGAGTAGTATGAGAAGGCATTGACCTCTGACAAACAGCTTTTCACAAGAAAATACAAAACAGTCAGAAAGTCAACAACTGAAGATTTGGATGCTGATTAAAAACAGAAAATTCTGAAAAAAAAAATCAGTTTCCAGGAATACTAAAGAAGACGATATGAATTTAAGTTAAAGAAACATAATACAAATTGAATTAGAAGCTGCTGGCATTTGTATTTTTTCGGAAATAAAAAAATTACAGTTGAGAGCAGATGTATGAAGGAGAACTGACATAAGAAATACAAAGACTTGGGCATTCTCTCTCTCTCTCTCTCTCTCACTTTTACTGACCACATGTAACCTTTAACTGGTAGTTCTGGTGTTTTTATGACATCCCCTCTGAGTCTTGCTCCAAAAAGACTAATAGGAACAGCTGTTTGTCCGTCCTTTCTCAACAATCCCTTGATGTTTTTTGATTGAGGGGACAGTTTCAGAATGACAAGTTTATTTTCCCTCAGTTTATCTCAAGCTAATGCTGAAGGAGGCCAAAAGGACTTGGGCAAAATAAGGGGATAAATTGAAAACATCAGCCATGGCAGAGTCTAAAAGAGCATTTTCCTCTGCTGAGCTTTTTAGACTTGGCAAATTAAGGCTGAATTGGCTTGCACATGTCTCCCAGCCCTAGCTTTGATAGTAACAACTCAGCACACAGCAGCATTTTGCTAAATCTGCAGTTTGTTCTGCTCTGAAACATTTCAAATCCAGCACCGTCAAATTGGAAAGGATGCTGTCTTTGTGATGTAAATTGCATATGGGCTGTGGAGGCTTAATGGGATGTGTGCCTGGCACATCAGGAACAAATGTGTTGGCTTTGGCACACACACACACACACACACACACACACACTTGAATTTAAATACCACACACACAGACACTTTTTTCAGCGCTGGCTTCTCAGCATCCTTTATTCGTCACACATACGAGCAGAGCAGTGATGTGGAACGAGGGCAGAGCCGAGTCCAGGCAGGGACGAGATCTTCGTTGGGACTGGAACAAGGCTGAGGTCACGACCCTAGCAGATTGGTCAGAGCTCCTGGTTTGGCAAGACCTCGCGCTCTCACAGGTGGGAGACAGGCAGTACTCTTTCTTTTTACAATCATTAAAGCTACAATAGCTGACAGTGTTTGTGCTACCACAGCCAAACTAATCCTGTGTTTAACAGAGGGAGCTTGTTTCTGGACAGGTGTTTTATTCCAAACCGCTTGCCAAACAAGTGGTTGATATGGTTACATTGCTATGTTTGTTTGACTGGTTAAAATTAGGTTAAGACTGTTGCCATGGGTGAATATTAACAAAAGCCCACATGAATTCTGTACACAGTAAATCCCATTGAGTTTCCTGTGGTCCACGTGGTTGTATGTCACTAATCTGTGTAACATCAGACTATTCCTTGTACTGGCACTTAACAGATGACCTCTGATTCTGTCTGATGCACTGTATGGACAAAAGTACTGGGCCAACTACATGTTACACCTGCGGGAACTGGTTTGCCATGGAAACCCATGGCATGAAGGTCCTGGCTGAATTCAGGGAGTATTCTTTCACAAACATATGTAAAGGCAGTCCACATGGCTCAGTTCTTGATCATATACACATGTGGCAATGGGACTAAAAAAAAAACTAAACTGCAAGATTAATGCCTCAAACACACAGGTCGAGAGACCAGTCAGCGACTCCTGGGGACCCGCTGATCACTTGGGAAAAATGTTTAATCTCAACCAGACGTGGATGACTCTCGTTAGATAAAACTGGATACAGTTTTGTGATCACGTTGGTCACTAGCAGATTGCTGTGGTTTGTACTTTCCATGCAAAATACTTATTTGTATAAAAAATGCCATTTACTGCCTTCAAAGTAAAAGTTTTGCCTTACTGCTTACTTACAACTTTTGCTTTGAAATTGAACAATGTGCTTATCTGGCTTGTGTTACAGTTTCATTACCTCTTGGTGAGTACTTTGAGAGTATTTGCAGACAAGTCACATCTTCCATCCAAACTACCAGTGAGCTCGCCAGCGTGCTAGAGCTCAAAGCAATTTCAAGATCGTTAGTGCAGGACTGTATACCACTTTGTGGCACATGTGCCAGCAACCTCCAGCTACCAATTACCAACCGGTGATGGAATGGACACTGCAGGCTGGTTATTGCCGGCGATCACTGACTGGTCTCTGTGGCTGTGTGAATGTGGGCTTTAGCAATCAATTTCACAGTAACTACCTGCAACCTCCAGCAACCACTCAAAAGCCAATTTGTGAATACTCACTTTTCCATCATGACTGGTTGCCAGATGGTCTCTAACCAGTCTCTAGGCTTGTGTGACTGAGGCCTATGAGGTCTGGTGCAGTATTTTTGTACACAAAACATAAATAACACATCTAAACAAACATTTTTCCCACCCAGTCAAATACTGGCATGGTTTCAGAAATAATTCCATCTACAGTAACAAGACTGTAAATCATGGATTGTATACAGAAGATGAACGTAACTATTCTATTGTGACATTTGTGTTGTTGCAGTTGAGTTTTTTGTTTCTTTTAAGCAGGACATGACTTTATTTGGACGATCAGCATTGATTAGAAGTTATGATGGAGAATGATGTGCATATTTCATGAACCAATTTTTTATTTCCAACTGAATAACATCGTTTGAACTGAAAAAATGTACAATTTTAAGTATTAGCTTGTTATAAAAATTTGGGTTTTTGGGCATGTGTTAAATTCCATTTAACACATGCTGGTGTTGAATGGATCTCAGGTTTAGATGCAGGAGGAGTTATACATTTGTATAAAAGCTGTAAAAATGTAAAAGTTAAACAAGGTATAAAAGGTATATGTAAATTGAATAGGCATACCCATACACTTTTATATTTTCATTCAAGCCTCTACCAAACAGGTTTAATGGCAATTTGAGTGACCAATTTAATATGCTTGGGGTATCAGCTGTCGTAGGGTGTGTAAAAAGTTTTAGCTGTAATTTGTTTCAAACATCACACTTCCAGATGACACAGATAATACAACATGAAATATTCAGGGCACTGAGTCATTTGTTCTTATTGTTGCCCGTTTGATCCAAAGCTGTTTCACTTCTCAGTTTTCCTCTTTCCCCCAATTTGGCAATTTTCCTTGTCCGCACTCTCCACCTCTCCATAGCTTCAAGTGTTTTTTGTCACCTTCTTTGCCCCTTCTAATGTTACCAGTCATTTATTCTGTCCATCTTCAGACCATACAGGCTTGTTTTCGAGGGATTAGAGCTGGTCCTTCACACCAGCATTGAAAAGCCAGACACTGATAGGATCTAAGAGAACTCAGCAGCTGTCCCTTCAACATATTCAAGAGAGAGAAAGATTAAAGTCAGCACAGTCAGGTCTGCCAAACTGGTTATCCACACACACTTACACACTGAAGGATTCAGTCGGTAATGACCAAAAATAGGATGATCATTTATCAGTATTTGAAAGAATGAATTAATTTACAACAAATGTCAAGAAGATAATCTGGATACAATTTAGGTGTAATAATAGCTTCAGACAGAGCATTGAACAAATTATTGGAGATATTGCTTTTAGCTGTAGTAGCAACTCTATGAACTACTTTGATGAGTGTTTCTGTAAGCTGTATGTTGAAGATGGTTTATTGCTAAGTGATTGCTTTTTGTTGTATTTTGCTCTTATCTTATCAGTACAAATTCTTTAACTTCTGCCAAGGGTATAAAAACAGGGTTGGGTGTAACTAGTCATCGTATTAAAATGAAAAATTTTTTTTCACAGTCATTGGGTGTTTCAAAAATAACACGTTATGTCACTACTGCTTTTATCTTCATGCGTACTTGCACTACAGTCAACTGATTTCAGTTCATATGCTTGGTGGAGTGTAACAGTGGAGTGGTCTACAGCTTTTGAATTTTTAGCAGAAAAGGAGAAGAGTGTGATGGTGAAATGCAAACTGCATCCAGGACAGATTACACTGCTAACACGAGTCTGGCGTTTTGCAAGCATCTTTACAGACAGCATGCTAACACAAAACTAGCCAAAAATCCTCTACAAAAAGTTTTGATATGGAAATTGAGAAGGAAATAGAGGAAGACACGGGAAGAAAAAAATCATGTTTTAGTTGCATGTAGTCTGTGTGGAGAACAGAAGACAAGACCAACTAAAATCTGACCATGATTTATCTTTTCATTAGCTTCAAATTTGAAATAAAAATATTGCCGACTCTTTGTCTTCTTTTTGCTGCTTCTGTTAAGTTGTCACCACACCAGAAGACCTTTTTCCACATCACTGTGTTCTCGATCACCCTTTGCATGTCTTTTCTCACCACATCCATAAACTTCTTGTTTGTTCTTCCTTTTTTCTTCTTGCCTGGCAGCTCCATCTTCAGCATCTTTCTTTCAGAATAGATAATACCGCTCCTCCGCACGTCTGAAGCAACTAATTTTTATCCCACTTACTAAGTTGCCAAAATCTCCAACTAAAGCTGTCTCTCTGAAATGCTCATTGTGAGTCCTGTCAATCCTTGAAACTCACAAATCTTAGCATCTTGAAGTTTAAAGGGTGGACTAAATTTCATGCAATAAATTTTATGCACTTGAGAAGTGTCAACTCCTTCTAATTGGACATCAACTTTATCTCAACACCTAAATTTCAAATTTCTTGCTTTATTACCCTGTAAAGCATAAATGTATGTGTTGAGCCATTTTACATGCATGCTTTTTGTGAGCTGTGTAAGAGTGAAATTACACTGAATACCATTTTCTAGATCTGAGGAAGAAACACAAATATTTCCCAGTTTACTGCTCAGTCTAAGAATTTTGTGGGTTTCTTCTATGAGCTGCGTCTCATGGATGTTCCATTTGATGACTGTTACGTTCCCCTAAAAAGGTCCAGAGGATGAGGGAAAGTAACAAAAGGTGTCCAGGTTGAAAAAAGGAGGCAGGGAGGCAGATTAGTTAAATTAAAGAGTTTTATTAATGTTTCTATTAACTAGTGAACTAAAATAGACGGACAAGCCGCTATCACCATGTAAAGAAAGTAAACAACAAAACTCAGGCGTTGGTCAATAAACTGAAAAGTAAGTAAAAAAGGATTAGACACCAAACACACTCCTCTCCACAGAGCAGGAGCAAACAATCACCAAACACACAGCTCACGAGCTGCACACCAACAAGGCTCTCTGGCACTAGAGCTCAGTTTGCTCTGGCTTTAAGTACTTCTAATTGCTGATGGGAGTCAGCTGTAGCAAAAAGATGGCACCTAAGGCAGGAGAGATGGCGGGACACACCCACACAAGGGCAACTTCAGGAGGATGCCGTGCTAGTGCCATAACAATGACGGGTTTCTTTTTTGGTCCTTTTGCCATAAAAATACAGATACAATGGAATTTATTTTCAGTAAAATAATCATCTGATGTTTTGACCAGAGGCCACATCTGTTGAATGCTATTGAAACTAATTTGGCATAACTGGTTACATTATAACAGATTTTGAAATTTAACTTCAAAGTATCCTTCTGTAATAAAGGCTTCTGACTTTTAATCATTTACATTTTATACTGAATCTCACATTATATCTGCTACAATAAAGATTTTATTCAATATAGAGTTGAGTTTCAGTTGAGACCAAAAAAACACTCTGATCATTTCAGCCACTCAGCTTTTTACTGCAGACCCATTAACTAGTATTATGAGTTCCCTCCTCTCAATATTGCCAATTTATGACCCGTCTGTGAAGACATGACAGGACTCTCCTCCTCCTCCTTCTTCTTTCTGGACAAAAGGATAACAAGAAGAGTGCTTTACTTGGCCGTTGAAGTCTAAAGAAGATGGTTCCCAGATGGAAGAGAGCTATAAATCCTTACACTAAATGTGACGTGACAGATCAAAGTCCGCACGTCGCTTTTCTCTAAAACTATGGCACAGGTTGGTAAAAGGTTTCATTTTGATCCCTGTGCTGCATAAAAGCAATTCCATCCTAACCTTTGGAGGTATAATATGATGCACATTACAATATTTTTTTATTATATAGATGTGGACATATTCAAGGGAAATGATGTCCATATATTTAACATAAAGTGACAACTTATGTGCGAGTTTACTGTTTTATCAAATTTGGTAGCTCACTCAGAATATATTTATTCTCTAAAATTCACAGAGCATCCTGTGGAGGTTTAAAATTTAATATCCATCTTTAAGCTGATGCTCCATTCAAACGTTCCCACACTAATGTGCCGGATAATTTAATAAAAGTCTGTTATAAATCTTGTTATGCTTTCAGCAGAAATAGTATAATGTAAACTATGTGGATGATTTATCCAATGCATCACAGGACAAATGAATACATGCACTTTAACAAGTAATCAATTCAGAAATCCAGCCGTCATGTCAGTATATTCAGGGCTGCATGAACCAAAAGGGAGATAATGAGAATCCTAACATTGGTCTAAGATAAAACCACCCATTAATTTTGTATACACCAAAACGCCAGCCACATATAATGTGCTCACTGTGTAGTTGATAGCTTGTAGCTGACATTCCAAGTTGTAACAGTGTTGACTTTGTTGCAACGTATATAAAAGTCTAGTCAGACCACCTCTTACAAAGTGAGAAATATTTATCACATTATTGCAATGATGGAATTAAATGCATCTCTCTTTCAGGTCATAGGTTTGAGTCATCCTTGCCATATATAGAATGAGAGTACAGCATACATCTTTAATTAATTTTAAAATCAAATCAAACTTATCCATTCCAAAACTAGTTTTGATTTGTGTTTGGGATCATTCTCTTTCCTGAGGACCCAGTTGTGTCTAAAATTTAGCCATCTGGCTGTTGATCCGAGGTGAAGATGAAGAATTTGGAGGTAGTTTTTACTTCTTTAATTTTCCATCAACTTTGTACAATATACCAGCCCCAGAGGATGATGCTACCACTACAATGCTTGAGAGCTGATATCATGATCAGATGGTGGAAAAAAGATGTCAGTTTTCATGTCAAAATAAGTGCTGAGTAATCTTTCATAGTTACATCATATCTAGTGTCTAATCTCTAGATTTATGCCCTGAGAAATTTTCAAAATTCCCTGCTGTTTTGTCCACAATGGTCACTCAGTGTATCATCAAAAAAGCTCTCCGTAGAGCCAAAAACAAGCAAGACCTTCATAAAAACACTGTTGACACCTCCAAATGCAAACCCAATCATTTCAATCATCAATAATCATTAAAGGTGTTAAACTTGTAAAACATTGCGAGAACACAAAGAGGAGGGTTTTATTTATGTGGTGTCACTCAAATCTAAAGTCTTTGGGTCAAATGAGAAAGAATGGATCTAGATGCTGGGGAAACACAGATGTGCATACTAAGTGTGCTACACAATACCAAATGAGATAAGAAAAAAATATTTGATTCAGGCTTCTGAAGAAAACTTGACAACATGCATCTGACAGCATTTCTTGTTCAATGAATATGAGTTTTGAAAAGAATTTCCTGTCTCTCCCTTTGTACTGACAACACAGACACAATTCGGTTGAGGTGTCGTAGATGACGCATGTCAAAAGATTTTGCTGTGTTTAGTCTTTAAGAGCTTTATCTCTGGTAATGGTAGAATTGTCCATCACTGAGCCATGAAAGAATGCACGCATGCACGCACGCACGGATGCACACGTACATGCACACAGAAAATCTTAAGTGTTTTAAGCTGAGCCACCCATAGTGATTTTTCTTCTACAAATCAATGCCAATAAAGACTACAATTACTCGAGGGAGATGAGCAGCTGTGAACAGCCCTAGCATTGGACTGTTTATATTGATCTGGTGCTCGTCTCTCCTGCGTTTAAGTACTTAATCCTCCTGTGTAAAAAAAAATGTGATCAATAGATATTTAAACAGGCCCACAAAAGGTACAAACTAATATATACTAACTCACATATACGCACAAATCCCAGCCTCTTCTCTCACCTTTATGTGCACTTAACACCCATCTTGAAAGATACTGAAGCTCTGTTTGAGGTGTAAGGTCACAACAAACTGGGTTTGAAGTGTGTTTGGGGGTTATCCAGCTGGGTCATTGTCTACCCACACACATGCACACACTGTGACCTTCGGTGCCGAATCCATGGCTGAACACCCTACTGAATAGAAGAGCAGATGGTCCAGGGGGGTCTTCAAGGGAAACTGAGAAACTCTGTGTGCCTTTGTGTGTATAAGTGTGTGTGTGTGTGTCTCATTCCAAGTTTTTCTACTTTGGCTGTTCCTGCTTTTATGTGTTTCTGGACCTCAGGCTACCCAGTAGTACTGGTATAACTCAATATCTCTCTGAGTTGTTGTATCCAGAAACAGGCAATTAAATTGTTGCAATGAAATCCAATACTACAGCTATAATGCAGAATGCATGAACTCCCACAGCAACTACTGTTGGCCACACACGCACGTCTGAGCTGAATCTGATTGTGCATCAGTCAGTGAACCCCCAGCTGTGAAAGTTTTCCGCTTTTACGGTCAACATTACCTGTCAGATTCAGGGCATAAGGCTTAATGGATTGTCCACCCACAGACCACACTTAAAGCTAGATTACTTATTGATTATCTTCAGCCACAAAAATGTGTTATCCACTTTCATGACAGAAACAACAATCAGTTTCCCCTGTTATATAGTAATTCTCAAACTGAGCTACCAGTATCCTGTCCAGTAGGCGGATGTGGAAGAGAAGCATATCTTTAACAATTAAGCAAAAAAGTGAACTAACAGTTGAAAAGTTTTCTAAAAATATGACTAACAGTTGAAATTATGAGGTAAGAGTAGATAAACAAACAAAAACACCAGATAAACATACTTTATCCAGTGTGTTTATTTTAGACAGCTATTGTCTTTATCTAGACAATAGCTGTCTAAGATAAGGAACTAACAGTGAAATCATTAGCTAACAATAAAATGGAGTTGGAATCCAAGCATGATGGATAGCTGTTAAAAGTACAGCTGAAAGTGGCGGTTAAAGAGTTTGGGATGGCTGAAATAGAGACTGTAGTAAGCTGAATGCAGTCTAGAGCCAATCTTTAAACGAGTTCAAATAAACATAAGAATATAAAAGGTGTTGCAGAAAAATGTTTTTTGTTACTCTGACAGGGCTGTGGCGTTATGCCTGATAAAAAAGTGTGGAACCTCTGCAGTAATAGGCAGATAACATATTAGCAGATCGTATGAAAGATCCAAGCAGGCCAAAGGAGATGCATTTTCAAACCCACTGAATCACTCACTAATGTTTCATGTCAAAAAGGATGCATGGACCATTCCCTTGCCCCTTCTTAGTTCCTGTACTCAGTATCTTCTATAAACAGATCCACCAAACCAGTTTCCATTAGATCTGGGTCCCTTAAACCCCAGAGTGCATAGCAATGCCTCAGATGATAAATTGTGCCTAAAATAGTGGCCAGCACTGACCTTGAATCTTCCTATTGGTACGAAGTTTCCATGGCTTTGGCAATCCCCAGAGGAAATCTGAGTTCCCAGCTAATTAAGTTAAATACATGGCTGCAGCGGGTCAGTGTAAACAAATCATAACTGTTTGCCACGTGCTTAATAGCAGCGGCATGAAGACTGAAAAAGGGTGGCTGCAAACTCGAATAATGTGTTGTTTGGTTTCTTTAGTCATATAAAGACAGCAGTACCATTACAAATGTCCAAAGCAACACTCACATTCAGACTGAAGCCAAACCAGGCCATGAATGTGAGCTCTAAAGAAGGGGAACTGTGGGAGTTGATGAGGTAGCTGACTTCCAGGTATCTGAGATATGTTGTATGATGATTTTTTTTTGTCTCACTGCAATTCCCCTTCTGCTGCTCTCTGCAACCTGATATTTACTCCAACATGCTTTAAGAGCAGTGACCTTGTTAGAAATTGAAAACTTGCTTGTGAAACTTGGTAAAATATATACAATCTAAGACCAGTCCAAGTCTCTTTGAATAAAATCAGTGCATTAGTGACACTAAGCATATACCATATACACAAGGTATTAATAAAGGATTCAGCTGACCAGATCTGTTCATTACTGAGAGCCACAATAATAAAAAACCAAACCAAACCAAACAAAAGAAAATCTAAAAATCAGTTACTGTGAGGGGAAAGTAAAGAGAAAGGAAAAAGCACCAAGAGTGATCATCATGAGGATGATGGAAAAAGAGCAACATGTTCATTTTCTATTGTTTTGTGTTAGTATTCACCTCAAAAGTCACAAACAATACCAAGCATGCCCCCGACCATGTCTGTCAGTTATCAATGCTTCGTGGAAACACTTCCCTTTGTAGATTATTATCATTATTTGCAGCATATCTGTTTCTGACAGTGTTTTCCACATTAGCAGCTTCAGTGTTTTGCCGACTGTTTTCTCTTCTCATCTGTTCTTTCAAGCTGTCCGGAACACCAAACCAAGGGACTCAGTCAACTGCACACACCGATTTTTAACCATAATGTGGAGAACAATGCAGCAAATCTTGCAAATAAGTCAAAGCCAGCAACAAAACAGATAAAAAGATCGAATGTAAAAATCTATTTTACTGCAGTTTATAGGAAAGGGTAACATTTTTAAACATGCTAGAAAAGAATCAAATACATTTTAAATATGGGTTATTTGAGAGAGCACACATTAGCTTTATGACTAAGATGCGCCACAGTAGGCTTTCATGACCTTGTCTCCCCTGTTTTAGATTCATAAGTAGTTTTAGATAAACTTCAAAAGATATTAGACGCAAGAGAATAGAAGAGGAGAGGGGAAACTGGGTTTGTTTTCACATCTTTGACTAAATCAACACTCACCATGTGGGATCGGCCATCTGTTGACAGCTTAAGTCACTATGGAGACTGAGGTTACAGGGGTGAGAGAAGGGAGAAGGGTGAAGGAGCTGATGTATGTGAGTGTGTTAAGGCATCTGTCTGTAGGTTTTATTTTGCTGCCACACAAAGACTCGTCCTCTAATAATCTAAAAAATAAACATAAATGCAGGTGTGCAATATTTAGAACTTGGAGTTAGTGTGTGGGGGCGGGGAGAATAAGGCAAAGCGAAGATTCAGGTCAGTAACTTAACATTTAAATGAAATTCAAGCACACTGAAGAATGAGTTTCCTTTGTGCAGCCTCAAAAATAAACACACCAGAAAGCACTTGACATGTTTCAACATCACTGTCATGGCTTCCTCCGCCATCAGGAAGCATTCTCAAGCATCGACGAATCTAAACTGTTTACTGTTAGGACAAGGAGCACAGAGTAGTTTGTGCGTTGGCTTTGCTTGTGTGTTTGTGTTAAAGTGCGTGCTTCCGTGCGCCTGCGTGTACGCGCAGCCTGTTACACGGGAGGTGAATCTGGCAGACATTATCAACACTCACCTCTGCCCACAATCAGGAGGCACTTAACCGTGTGAGACAATCACTGCAGGGTTCACAGGGTCACCGCATCAACCATGCAGAAGCAAACAAAAGCAGAGCATGTCGGAGGTTAACACGGGAGCCAGTAGCCTTGAAGACACCATTTACACAGATGCTGGCTTAATGGAAAAGGAAAATAGCTCCCTGGATTACACGCTCCAGAGGAAAATGCGTTTGAACAGTGGGCGTCAAACTCCTTCTTGTTGTTTTAGCATCCCTAAGTGCACACTATTTGCTTGCCATTTTATTTACACGAGTTAAAACTGACAGCTAAGAATTTCTGCATTTAACTATCAAATACCATCAGCCCAAGCCACCATCCATTGATTTAGACAATAACTTATCAGGAAAAGCTATGTAATGGAATCAGCTCGACTCTTCTACATTTATCTTCCTTTTCATTTTTCAAATTTTGGGGAAACTGCAGTCAGGATTATGACCAGAATGACCTTTTGTTAACAGGGAAAAAAGCACAGAAATCCATCGTCTTTCCATAAGTTTAACAGAGTCCTTTGGGTTTCCCAAGCATAACCACGAAAGATTCAGTCTTTTAGTAATTACACAATGGTCACTATCACTACTACATCAATATGCATGCATTATGTTGATAGTGTTAAACCAGTGAACTGCAAGGAGCTGTTCAGGAGCTGGTTCAAACCTCTGGGTTAACCGGACCCTTGCTTCGTGAGCGTTACATCTTCACCCTCTGCCTGCATGTGTTTCATTAACTGGCTGTTCTAAATTAAGTGTTAGTTCAGGTGTGACTCACAAATATCATATCATATCATAAAATGATACTGAATTACTAGAGTGGATTTGTCAGAATGATGACCAAACAACAAACAACCCCATATCCTCCACAGTCGATGCTCCACTGTTGACCCTGTGGACTGATCTCCCTCAGCGGGAGCAAGGAAAATGAATTTTCCATGAGGGATCTATAAAGCAACACCTTTTTATTGATAGTAGGAAAGTGGCTGACACTGACAAATGAGAACAACAGAACAATCATGATTTATCTCACTACACTTATTTTTCCTCTTTTAATTGTATTAATTCAACTGGGATGACTTACAGTAAATAAATCTGTTCCTTTCCATTCTAAATAGCCAGGAAAGCAAAAAGAGGCCAAAGTCTCTTTGCTCAGACAACAACTGTAACAAAATATTCCTGTGACCTTCTCCGTGATCACTTAAAGGAGATAAATGCTTGGAAAAGGTAGCTGAGAAAGAAGATCTGATGAGAGGACTGCAAAGTTGTGTTTTGTTAAGACAAAGCACATGTAGACAGAAAGATATGGGAGAGTGGAGTGCGACTCGGGAAGCTCCAAAATTTCTGTCTAACTGAAACATAAATCACTTCAGTATTTATTTTTTAGAACACCTTCTCAGTGAAGGAATGACAAATAGCTAAGATCACAGTGTTGAAGATCTTTGTAGGTATTTCTTGTGTTCAGGCTGAATATGGGTTCCAGTGTTGGTCTCAGCGGTGATATCATGATCGCTACTTCAACCCCCAGTTTATCATAGTCAGAGTTTGCGCTGTATCTGCGCAGATGTTCAGTTTGATAAATGTAGCGCCACACAGATGTTTTGCCCTCAGATGCTCTTCAGACTCTGCAGGAAGATCACATTTTCCTCTGTTGTGGAAATCAGGATGAAAATGTAAACCATTAGACACAGCTATACACGTTGTTGATTTGGATTGATCGATGATGCTGTCTTTTGGTGAGAAAAACATGAATTCTCCATTTTCAAAGAAGGGGTGAGATTTAATTAGCAATAGAAATAGAAAACTGCTCATCTAACACTGATCAGATAGTTCCAGTCATTGCCACGGTAGTCCGTGCTCTGGGGAGTAGCTCCAAGACAGTCACATTTTTGGATATTTAACACATTATTATCTAATCAAAACCTATTTCTTGTGTCAATTTAAGCGACTTACCAACGAGACCATACTGTGCATTTTTTCTAGTGTGACTGCATGTCAAGGATAGGAGAATTATGTAGTAGTTCTATACCCAACATTTTTACAAGTTGTCAAAAAACTTAATTTAAAAAAAGAAGCAAAAAGAAAAAAAACTGAGTAGCAAGCTGGCAACTTGTTCCTTTATTCCCACACAAGCTCGTTAAAAACAACTTGTAGCCAGTGGAAGAAAAGCTTGTTTTGCCCTTTAGGAGGTTCTTTGTCTTGTGAAGAAACATCATGAGAAAATTTTGAATGCTGGTATGACGGGTTAATGTGACAAACCTCTGTACAATACCCCAAACATTTTGTTATCTTGAATTATGTTGGCTGTGAAAATGAAAGGAAAATCGAGTGAAAATGTGATCTTGAGACATTTCTAGTCTGTATGATCATTTCTTTGAAATTAATTTTACATAAACATTTGAGGAACATTATTGCATTTATGAAAATAGACATGGAGTAAAAGAGAATTTTTTTTTTTTCATTTACTAAATGAAAATCCTCCTCTCTCTCACACACACACCACACACTCTCTCTCTCTCTCTCCATGCATCATAAACTTTGACTCCTTCCTAACGACCAAAGCCAGAATCCCCTCTTAAAAAACCAAATGTCAGAAGGATTTTCCCAAACAAATCCAGAGCATTAGCTTCCAATGGGCTGTTAGACAAGTTTACACCCCGGGTACAACCTTGAGCTAATTTACTGTTTTTTGTCCAAGCCGAGCAGGTTAGAAAGCCAAACAGCAGGACCTGTCGTCCAGGTAAAGAGCTGAATTAATCCGTCCACAACAGTCGGAGCCCAGACTGAATTATGGAAGGAAAGGGAGCTCGGCAGGGCGCCAGGACTCGCTTTACTGTTTATTTACACTCCCGTTTAATGAGCTTTATGATTCATAAGCCAGCGCTAACAGCCTTTATGGAACTAAATATTTATGTAAGTTAGACCTCTGGTCACTTGTGAGGAAACTTACAAACATACACACACGGTGACAGACAGACAGACAGGCACACAGAGACATAGTGGTCTGTTATTCACTGCCTAGGAGCCATTTCTCATTATGAGCACGTGGCCCCAAAACATCTCAAAGCAACAGAGATCTGTGGCTGATTAATTACTAAAATACAAACCTGTATGTTCTGTGTTTGAGCAAGAGTGGTAAAGTGACAAAAAGAGAACAAAAAAGCAAGGGCATGAGGTTTAAGCATAACTTTCACAAAGAAAAGTAAAAAATAATAACACTGTAAATGCATAATAAGGATAAATAGAGGGGGCAGCAGAGCCAGCTGAGACTAGATCCAGGTCTCATCCTTCAAGGTAAGGAAAGAGAGTGTGATGGAGTGATGCAGTGAGTGATCTGTGGTGCTGCTGTCTTTAGTGATGGCTGCATCTGATTAGCTCAGGAAGCTCTGGTTCCCATTATCACAGTCCTCTGGACCAGCCTGGTGCACTGGATGATGACGTAGGCAGAGATGGACTTAAGGATTTAGGGGCCCAAGGCGAACCAAGCGTGGGCCCTTCAACAATGGCACTTGATTTATTTATTTTTTTTAATTAATTTGGCTTTTTATTCATTTATAAAGTAAAATATCTGCATTAGCAAGTTTGTAAATAACAACTTGTTTATCTATGATAAGCATAATAATCACATTTTTTGTTTCCAAGAGTTCTTTTATTTCAGATAATTAATATGATCATTATTATATTCATGTTAACTATTAGTAACAAATAGAAACCTACAATCCTTTTTTTAAAACAAAATGTGGAAAAAAAATGTCAGTGAAAAACAATAACAGCATTGTGGGTATTGTGAATAATATGAACATGAACAATGTGAACAGTAGTTTTTTCTGGATTTCCAAATTACAAATGCACATTCTTATTCACAAAATTAAATGTTATTCTTTGCAAGCGATTTTTTAATTAAAAATTAAAAATTTTTCAGCAATTTGCATGTGACTCAATATCTTTTTGGCATGGATCCTCAATCAGGGTAAGCAAGGCAGGCAGTGCTTGCCTGGTAAAATCTAAAAATATACATCAATTAAAATGATGGCAAAGTGAAAAGTATCTCTCTCTCTCTCTCCTTGTAGCCTGTTTGAGGCGACTGATTTATTAGTGCATACAACTCTAATAAAAACCATGAATGAAGTAACATAAACCAGAAGCTGCAAGAAGAACACTAGAGAATACACTGACACTGACAAAGACTAAGGGTAAGACAGCACTTTATATACACATAGCTGGGAAAACAAGCCACAGCTGAACAATTCAAATGAAGAAACAACAGGAAGTAAAACTAAAAGCCGGGTAAAAAGACAAATAACTATCAAAATAAACCAGGAAAAGGTGTGATAACTATACGAAGAACACACACACACACACACAAACAAACTTAATATAGGAGAATTAAAACCAGAGGATGGAACAAGAAACACCATGAACCAGGAACTAAGAACTAGAGACTAAATGCACTATAGAAAATACATAGAGGAAGCATTAACATTAAGCATTCATCAGAAACATCAGAAGATATTTAAGAACACCAGCTCAGAAACACCAGCTCAAACAACGGAGTACAATAACACCCATGCAACTGTGTTATTGTTCACTGCATGTCCTTAATTATACACATGTTATATGCTTGAAAAAAATAGACTTTCTGGATAATATTTGGTGAAAAAACAAACAAACTTAGCAATCTCATTACTTCCTGTGTCCACTTCTTGCAGTGCTGAGGTTTTGCTGAGTTGGGAAAAGAAGTTCAGGAGAAGATAACAACAAATCGCCCTCCTCTTAACATCTGATACAGTGACCACAAACTAAGCTTTATTGTGGGCATTGTGGATAATCCTTTAGTCTTTGAAGCTAGACTGATGGGGGACTGGCGTGCGAGTCTAGCTACCACTGGCTTTGCTTTCTCTGCAAATCTGTGTTTATGCACTGCCAATGCATAAACACAGATTTGCACAGAAACAGCATTAGCAACTAAACAAGCAAATTACTCAGTGATTTAGCATCTCAACTGATTTCAACTGTTTCTTCCCTATCATCTTGGCAAACGTACCATTTAGGGGAGTTTAAAGCTCTCTCTGCTTGTCTTTCTATACAAGACACTGCACGCCACCGCTTTCAGGTCTCAGGTTTATAAACTGGTAGGGTGGAATGCTTGC
Source organism: Oreochromis niloticus (assembly GCF_001858045.2). NCBI lineage: Eukaryota > Metazoa > Chordata > Actinopteri > Cichliformes > Cichlidae > Oreochromis > Oreochromis niloticus. Next base: position 30,458,901 of record NC_031971.2, on the reverse strand, counting down.
CAGTGTTGATTTGAATTACAGCGTTTGTTAATATTCTCCAGACTTGTCCTTTATAACCCTTTAGAGCTCTTTATGATCCTTTAATAACCATGGAGCACAGCCCTCTTTATGACCCTGATCATTACCTCTGGGGTCAGTCCACTTAGCACCACTCTCTCCCCCATCACTTCCTCCTTCATCCAAACATCATGAGGGGTTAAGAGATACCTCACGGGGGTTTCCCTGTGAGGTATCTAGTCAATTTTTCAAGTTTGTTTTCTTTCTTATAAATTACAAAGGCTCTAATCAAGGAAATTTAAAGATAATGTGTTTAAAAATTAAATAAAGGTTTTACGGTAAACACCTGGCTTGTGAAAAATCTAAAATGTTATTGAAATTGATCGAAAACACTGAAAAGCACAAAGAAATGTCAATACACAAATATGCTGTCAGATGTCTGTTTGATTTAGCTCCTCTTACTGATTAATTTCAAGACAAACGTGCCGATTTCCACAGCATGTAGTAGATTCCTTCACTTTTCACTAATGTTTGCTTTAATCAGCAGAGGTGCTCAGTGATTAGCATTCAAATGGTGCTTTGGGATTATTACATTTAAGCACCAGCTGCATTGCAGAAGGATCCAGTATACTGTGAGAGAAATGTATGGCCACTGTGGATTTTCATGTGTCCAAAATGATTTATTTACTCTACTTGCAGTGCCAAAGCCATTTGTCTCTGATTAGCTTTAACTAAAAACACTCAGTTGCCTCTTTAAGGGTTCCAAGTTAGTTTAAGGATCATTTAAACATCAACAAATTCATGTTATTTTAAGCTGTGCTGCAAGAGAAACAAATAATATATGCACAATAAAAATACTTACTGTTACCACTGTGGGGCTTAATGAATAAATGTAATCACACTACATCACAACTGAGCATAGCATCACTTTAGGCAAGCCACACAGTCAAATTCAGGCACATTCTGAATGCCAGTCCACAGCAGTTGAAGCCTCATACTCTTTATCCTTGGCAATTGGCAAACTATGTAAGGGGCCCTATTTAAGCTGCTTGGCTTGTCTACAGTAGATCAGCATCTGTAAGCTGCATGGCAACCCATTTCCACCCTTTTTTGTCATGCTTGATGACTACTACTTAACGAGTTTTGCATGCAGGTAAATTACAAATAAACAGTTATGACATGTGCATTACAGTCATTAAGCCTTTTAATAATCATCAAAAATTAGAAAGCATCAATCATCTTAACCTAATCTGTGAACAAGTGATGACGTAAGAACCCTGCTTCTGGGTCCAAATTACTCTGCATTTATTAAGGCTGTTGCGTTTTTAACATGTTTTAATGCTTTGTATTTTGTTCTATTTAATCTGAACAAGCCCCTAAAAAAGTCAGTGATCACTGTCGGCCTCTATTGGTTTTTATTACCATTATTCATCTGCAGCACGTTTTAAAGCTTAGTTTTAAAAAAAACCTTACGATGCAACTGCAGCCCAGCGCATGTAGTAGTATTTTATTGACGAATATGTATTGTGGATGGATTATATCAGTTGATCCCCTGACTGAAGTTTGGTCCATTAACAGCACCCTGCCATGCAATTAAATTTGTCCCTAAGCATCGGGAAGCCTCACATTAACTTATATTGAGAAGAAAAAAGTTATCATTCATCTTCCAGCTTCACTGTGCTAATGTGTTTATATTATGCTAACCGTAGCTGTGTAGCTAGCAACCACGTAGCACATCATACCAGCTAGTCCAACCCTAAAAATGTCACTACTGTTTAGTTTTCTGTCTTCATTTATGTCAGAAGTGATAGCAGAGCTGTACATTTTAATTTTTCAGAAACATGGTATATCATCTTTAGATAGAAACTAGCGAGCTAACTTCCTGCTAACTTCTAACTCCGTTAAACTTCATAAATTCTGTTTTGGTGGATGTCTGGATTTGATTGTAACTTAATTGTTACACCTGGTAGAGTATTAGAGCAGTCACATTGATCATTTTATTAAAGATGAAAGAATTTTGACAGTTCGTAACTCTCAGTGATGCCACAGTGTTCGTTTGACTTTGGGACCGGAAGTAGAGTTTGGACCCGGAAATGGCTAATGGCATCAGACTTAAAGACCGAATTCTTAGCTCATATGACAATGAATGGCATTGTATCTCAGCTGATGTAGTGCAAAACTAATAAAACAGGTGAAGAAAGGCATTTCTATATTTTTTTTGAATACTAAGAAGTACCACAACACTGTTGCAAGGTAAGAAATGTACTTTTTAAGAACTAACGTATCCCTGGTGGACAAAAATGGTAGTAGCCGACAGAATAAAAAAAATGTTTGTATCCATTGTTCAACATTCAGAAATGCCTTTGGTGAAAGGCAAATGAAAACACATAATTCACAGCGAAGTAAGTATGCTCCACCCTGACGAAAATCCAAAAACAACCAATCTTAACATCTCAATTACTCTGTCACTGTATTTGAGTTTAGACTCAGCGTGTTGGGAGTCTTGTCATGTCTCCGTGTCTAAGGATTAAGAGGTGCTGGTCTGTGTTTATACAGTCTTCTATACGCTCCTTTTTTTCTTTTCTTTTCTTACACCTCAATAAAACCCAGCTTGCCAAGAGCTGAAATCCCAACATCATGAGCCTCCCCTGCTCTCCAATATCCACTCTTACTGCTTCGATGACAGACTTATTTCCTGATAAGTGAACATAACTGCCAAGAAAAACTGTTAATGTCCTTCCGGTAAATGTGATTGAAATTTTAGGGGAGAAAAACATTACACAGGTCCATTTGCAAAAGTAATATTTGAAAAAGAAAGTAGAAGATGAAGCTGTGGGAATAGAGGAAAAGAAGCAGACATAGTACAAGACAATGATAGGCAGTTCGGATTTCATGAAACGAGCCAAATGGAAACTGGACCAGGATGTTACCCATCACAGAGCTATCACCAACCTCTTGCACTAACAAGTATTAGAATTTTACTCACGAATATTGGCGCACAAACTTCTTTGGATGGGTTGAACCACACAGGAGTGTAAATCTAAATTATCTATAGGGAATTTCTTTGTAATAAGCTGTAAAGCTGTTTAACTGCAAGTTCATGAACATTACTAAATTCACACAGCTTTACTTCACTGATTCTAATGATTCCACCAAAATAAACTACCTTCACAAGGATTTCTTTTGTTAGAAGTTGTTGGTGTGAGACCCTTAAACTCCCCTCTAGTTCTCCCTTTTCATTCTACATTTCATTCTGTCATTACAGGACAACAAAGCAAACGGTTTCACTTCACAGACTTCACAGACTTTTAATTATTAGCGATTAGGTTTCCTAAATTTGGCCTGCACACACAAACACATGCACAGAATCTAATTGTGTGTGTTAATTCTTCACCACCCAGAGCAACCAACTCAAGCCCAGGTTCAGAACAAGTCGACCTCATGACTTCCAGAGACAAAAACACTGGCTTCCATAGAAACCACACTATAGGGTGTTAGTTTTGCGAAGTCTCCAAGCAAATCGCAAACAGGAGTCCTCTTTAACCCTCCTTTTCATCCAACTTTTTCACTTCACACAAGCGGACAGCCATCTTTCAAAACCCACGTCGTTCCAGTGGCCGACCCACAAAGCCTGAGAAGCTGCTGCTAAAGAAGAAAAAATGGCAAAGAAGGAGTTTTCATTCGTCTGAGTCTATGGTCAACCTTTGAGCACCAGCCTCTTAATGAGCCTTTGGTGGTGTTCAGGCTTTTTGTGGATGTAATTAAGAACGTCTTGAGCTTCAGCAAAATAGAAAGGCCATTGAGGGGCTACCCCTATTCATTCTTTAAAGATACTTCTTTTAGGTTACCATGACTTGTTTCTGCATTGCAAACCTAGCTGTTTGCAGCATTGAAATTGAAATTGGAATCAAAGTTATTCATTTACAGTCTATCCATGTGCATAACATCGTTTGACGTTGGAGTAACACTTAAAGAAATGTGACTTCAAAGCACAGATGTCATTTCGTGACAGCTTTCTTATAAAAAGGTAAATATGAAAGAATAACGGTGCACTTTGCACTGCAGTAAAAAAAATCTGCAAAGTGTGGATTATGTTAAAGAAATGAGCTCTATATCACATCTGCTGTAACATTTTAGGACATTTTCTCCCACATACCCTTAGAGCCAGGCAACAACAAGGCAAAGAGCATCTTAGTGGAAACCTCAACAGGGATAAAAACACTGCTAAAGTATTTTACTGGAAGCATTACCCCTTCTAGTCTTTCATTCACTGAGTGGAAAAGAAAAATTGTGTTTGGATGTATTCATACAGATATGAGAAGGCTTTGCACTCCAGGAACGTTTTGTGTATTTACTGGGAGTACCTGGAGTTTAAAAAAGACCACACATTAAGCGGTTTTCCAGTCATACGAAAGAAAATGTCTTTGGAAAAATTCAGTTGGTACCAGTTATTGTGCAGAGCTTGCAAAACCATTTTTACATGAAGGGTCTGGCACAGATCAAATAATGAAAGTATAATATAGGTGCTTAGGGGAGTTAGTGAAGTTTTATTTTCAAACATTTTATTACAGTTTCCTTTCTCTAAAAGTTAAGACACTGTGGGACTTTTAATTTCTGGGCAGACATTATCAGAAAGCAAATTAGTGTGACATGCAAACTATTGGACTATTTCCTGCTTTTTAATTTTTTTTTTAATGTTTTTTTGTTTTTCTGAAGTCATTTACCAGCATTTACAAATGCTATTAGTGAGGCTCATACTTATTTCTATGATATATATAATAAGTGATATTTCATATAATATTAAAAGCCTAACATAATCACTTGAGAAAACCACCAGATGTTTAACATAAACATCTATATTAACATTTATTTATTAGCCAAATCCTACATTGTGAGTTACAATAATATAGTGAGTCTGAGACTAGACTGTGTTTTGATCTCGAATTAGACTTGATTGCTCCACTTTTTCAAAAAACTGGTGTACATCTGCTCGGGACAAAGCTCTGCGATGTAATTCAATTCATTCTCATGTGTAGGCATTTTAAACAAACCGTCACCTCAACTCACCACTTCACGCACCAAAACCATTTGTCTGAAGCAGCTTTCCTCTCATTTTCTCAGAGTCGACTGTTTCACAGTCTGTCTTTCAGTATCTTTATTTTCTCTTCCTGAGCTTGTCATCTCTCTCAATCAGCTTTTCACAGGTACAGAGATCAGTCTAACAAGCCTGTCTCATTCAATCAGTGAGTCCTTCTGAGTGCTGCTGTTACACACTGATCTGCGCGTTCACTTTGGGAAAAGGCAACACCTGCCTGTATCTCCGTCCATGTGTCTTCCTAAAAATAACATTGTTCCTGAGGTTGAAATTGTGCCAGAAACCACATCTGAACTCGGGTCTGTTGCTGTCTGACACATATTAACCCTGCAGCCAATTCCTTTTTGTGCCATTTGAGTTTAATTGCAATTGAGTGAAGGTTTAACAAACATTTACAGTTTCTATTCCCCTGTGGCTTCCCTGTTCCTGTCTTCTCTGCTGTTTATTTTTCTGCATTACTTCTCTCTGTCGCTCATCAAATCTATCACAAATGGACATAATAATAATAATAATAATAATAATAATAATAATAATAATAATAATAAGATAGAGTTTTATAGATGTGCTCTTGATGGTTTTGATGGTGGTCGAGAAAGGCAGCTGCATCTTCTGACCTCCTGGAGGCTGTAAACCACAGCACATGACTTTTACATGAGAGTTATGGTCCACTTAAAAGGAGCAAGGGGTCAGGCTCTGGGAGATGAACAAGTATTTAGAGAAAGTGTTATTATGGGTTTGGCATGTGTTTATCATGGATTTACCAAATGGATGACTGGATTACGTTCTGACAGCCGAGGTGCTGTGGTACAGGCAGTTGTGTTTCCTGGCCTCCGTATGTGGGATGAAATTTCATTTTTTTCCCCATCAACAGAACAGTATGCAGCCGTGTATTTTTCTTTACAAAAAAATTTGCATTGTGTTGTATAGCGTATCAGCTATTTCAAACTAGACATGTGAAAGTGTTGAAAATGACAGGTGGTTTTAAAGACAGATGTCCTCTTCAGCTTAACCTGCTGTGGTCACAGAGCCAGATGTTTTACCAATTCGCCACTTCTGGAATATAAATTAGGAGCAAGCCAAGTTATTGTAGAAGTTTCAGGCAGATCTTCAGCAGTGATTCGCACACAAGAGATTGAAACAACTTTTTAAAAAAATCAGAATTCCTTCAAACGCAATTTTTTTATATTCCTCTTAGAATTTGTATTAATACATATTTTAAATGACATGTTCCTATTGTGTTTATTTACCCTAAGCATTTAATTTTAACCTTTTGAAAAGAACATAACATGCAGACATTCACAGTGTGTTTTCTTTGATAGCTTAACCGTTTGACTACTGTCGTTTACATATTTATCTATGGGTTTACTTTGTAGTAGGGGTACATCGTGGTTGCACAGTAGGTATGAATGTCTATCATGTCTTTCTTTAGAAGAAGGGCATGATGCTTGAGATATAAAGATGTTCAGATGAAGACAACATCTGGAGGCTCAGCTGTTGCAAAGAATTTCACATAAATTCACTTCATTCCGACTTTAATCACCCACAGAGGGACTAGGAGGAGGAACATCTTCCAGTCCAGAATGAAACATGAAGGATAATTTTCTTTACTTTGGACTTGGGCATTCATGTGAAACAAATCTATTATACAACATGTGTATTATAGGGCATACATTTCATCATATGTCTTAAATACACACTAAATTGCATAAATATATGCCTTGCATCAACAGACACGGTTGCATCTTTCCACACGGAAGATCGATCTCACCTCTGTTTCAGAGGGAGAATGAATATTGTTTGAAATGAGCAGTCCCTCAGTGAAGGCCAATACATATTTTTACAGCTGTGCAGAGAGTAAAGGAACATGCATGAGAGCAACAACTTCATTAAAACATTAAATCACAGCTCTGCTAAAAAGCCGGAAGAGGGTCTTTTACCGTTTAGAGTCTAGAGAATTAAGTAGTCCTGTAATGCAAAGAAAACAGGTGAAGTGACTTCCTATTTCAACACCAGCTGAAGATCGTTCAATCTTTTCAGGCCTCACACGGAGCCGGTGTACATTGCATTTACAGTATGCATGTTTCTTTTAGCTTGTGAACTGGGCAGTATCACAACATCTGAACCCTGTTTAAAACCCCAACTGTGTTTTTAACAGATGTAACGTTTTACATCCTATTCGGGACTGTTTATTTGAGTCCTAATTTGACTTTACAAATGGTGTTTGAATAGTGTTTACATTAATATCTGTTCTTGTGTTTCAAGCTCTCCTTTCCATGTGTCTTCATTCAGAGAGTTTTGTTGGTCTTAAATGCAAAAACGAATTTATTGACGAAATGCCACACCTCTTTTGCACCTGAAGGCCGACTGCAAACCAGCCTAAACGGTCCAATATGATTCACTGGTGTAAGGTTTAAAGGTTAAAATTTAAAACATAAAATGTTACCAGAAATAATTTTTAAAAGCTAAAATTATTTTAGAATTAAAACATCATTCACCTTTTCATTTTTTAACTTCACTGTCTACAGATGTGTGGTTAGACAACTGTTATCTAACACTCACCTTTATTCACGGATAGTATACCTCCTACTAATAGCAGAAAGTCGGTTCGGTAAAAAAATATCTTTTTAAGTAATAACTGTAGCAATGAGTCTTTTATATAGCATATAAAACTATTAAATTATATAAAAAACTATTCAGTGTTTAAACTGAACATTAAACTATATACAAATTACTGTAGTTTTTTTTAAAAATTACTACTAATATGTTAATATTTTACTATAACTTTTTAATAGAGATGGCACGATACCACTTTTTTATGTCCGATACCGATACCGATATCATAAATATGGATATCTGCCGATACCGATATGAATCCGATATAGTGTGTTTTTTAATATCTTGCTGCATTTTGTATAAGTTCATACTCAAGTTTAAATAAACAATAACACTAAAGCTATTCTGTTATACCTGTATGTAAAAAATACACTGCACCCAAAATATTTCATAGTTCAGCAACACTGATCAATCTGATAAACTTAAACCTACCTACTCCATCCTCCCTATTCTGGTATTTTAAAGAGTACTTAGCAGAAATATTAAGCAACCTAACTAATAGGGTTGCAAACTCCCAGCAAAAAAAAAAATAGGGAACCACCCCCCACCGTCCACCTCATGATGCTTAATCGACGTAATCAACTTAAATTTGATGCAGGGTGAAAAAAAATGCACAGAAATAAATTATTTTTCAAGAATAATTAAATAGATTCAACATCTTTCTTCAACAGAATTGCAGAATTCACAGATGGTACCTTCTCAAAGGAAAAAGTACTATAGCTTACTAGGGTATATTAGACTTAACAGTTACTATATACAGTAATGGACTTCTATACATTTTACATCAGATTAAAACTTTGGGTGTAAGATTCAGATAATTATTTATTAAAAGCTAGACATTTTAAATGAGAATAAGAAAGAAAAGTATGTCTTTGTGCCCCCTTTTCCCTGTTCATGCCCTATCGGCCCCCCTGGCTAAACTTTGCTAGATCCGCCCCTGCACAGTTATCAGCCGTCAGCTACGTAGAAAAGGATCCTGGTGTAGAAAGTAATATTAAATAAATTCTAACAACAGCTTATCAAGCTTAAACGTGCTGCTGTTGTTCCGCCGCTGGTTTCCTCTTTCTGGTGCAAAGTGGGCCAAAAACAAAGAAGAGAGACGGACTCGAGACAGAAAAGCCGATCAGCTGATCATTAAGCAGTTTCATGATTGAAGTAGCCGCAGGAAGGTGAGGGAGAGAGAGGCAGTCGCTCCATATATCGGTTGTTAAGCTAAACGAACGCTAAAGGAACGCTTTACAAACATTCAGAGATGAACTTACACATTGCTTTACTTCTCTCTGGGATAACTTCCTCTCAGATGAAATGCGGTTTGGTAGCGAGGCTACAAATACACACAGCCGCTCTATCACGTGATGCACACTGCTCCGACGTGCTACGGTTATGAGCCGAGTTACGCCATGTCGCAAGTTTTGTGAGGTGCTTTTTTGATATTTAATGGATCGGATTACATTTTTTATTTCTCTCCGATATCTGATCCAGTAATTTAGGTCAGTATCGGACCGATACGTAATATCGGATTGGTCCATCTCTACTTTTTAATAAACAAATTTATTGTTACTGGGGCTGAAAATTCTTTTTTCACTTTTTCAGTATAAAATGCCTTTACACTAAGAACCAAAACTAAAACAAAAAATATCCAAAACTCAATTAAAAAATAATGAGAATAAATAAATAAAAACTTGTATGGGACTACAAAGCCTGCCTTGATATTTAGAGCATGTTGTTATAGCTGAAACTCCACCATCTGTCAGGAAAACCATAATCAGAGTGAACCCTCTGGGACTGACACCAGCAGCCTATTTTATGGGCAGCCCCGACCACGTGTAGCTGTCCCATCTAAAACTGTCACATCCTATTTGTGGGCGTGCAGGTAAGAAAACAGCAAAGCATGTTTGTGATGAACATGGCGAACATTACGAGCTAGAAGAGGTCAGATGCAATAAAGTTTGACCACCTAAAGACATAAACTAGATGGTGAAAATGTATAAAATATGTTGTCATGTGAAAAGATGCTGTTAGTGAATGTGTTTAGAAAAGAAAACAAGCAGGGAAAGGAGAAGATATGAAATCCAGTCAAATTCCTGGATGTTGTTTCTTCTTCTCACTTGGAATGAAGTTAAGCTGCCATTTGATGCACTTGATGGATTTTGAGGATTCTGTAACACAAATATACAGATACACATTATTTAGTTAGTATAGAGTAATTGAGCCATAAATAGCTATAGGTTTTTTGTTTGGTTTTTTTGTTTGTTTGTTTTTTGCATTTTTTATGCAATTTGCAAAATGTCTGTGTCAGTTCTCAGTCATCTAGGTCATGGCAGTCTGTACATGCAGCTTTCACCAGCCATCTTGGGGTATTCATGGCATATGGTGGTCTTTTGCATTCGAGTCTACTCCCGCCTGCTGCACAGTCAGCCTTGACAAGGGAAACATTGGACCTTTACTAGTCTAACTAAGCCTCCTGGCTCAGGCTTCATATTTGCCACACTAACAAAAATCTCCTCATCAAGACAAACGTACCGCTTGTCCTATACTGTAAAATCTAAGTTAGGGTTAGATAAACGTGGGAGATAAATGAGGCAAATACAGAAGTGGTGAGAAAAGAGCGGGGAGTTTATTGGGGTCTCCTCTAATCTTTGGAGACAGGAAGAAAAAACTGGGGGTTTATCTGAAAGCGCGGAGATGAGTTAGGGATCTTCTGAATCACAGCAGTGTTTTTATTGGTCAACCATAAACCTCTGATGATCCCTGGGCTGACAGGTCGCCTATAAACCGCCATTTAAGAGAGTCCTGGAATTCTCTGAGCTAAAACTGAAGCTAGGTAGGTAAAAGGACACCGTCGGGTCTGACAAGTTTATGAGACCCCCAACCCTCTTTAAAACAGACGGGCTTTTAGCTGTCTCGGAGGACCAAGAAGATTCCTTTCCTGTTGATCTAAACAGGAGATTCCAGGCTTTAGTGAACCAGAACAAGTGGCGATCAGCGCTTCTCCATGTCGAACCAATGAGCTGGAGAGGAGAAGGTGAGGTGGGGGTGGCTGGATGGAGTCAGGAAGACAGAGGAAGATGCTCTGTGTGTTTACCAGCACACATGGCTGCACAACATTGTCAGCTTGTCAGCCATAGTCAAAAGGGGTTAAAACATCCTGCCAATTAGACGCTGTCTGCTTTCCCACAGTGTTTAGTTTCTGAAAAATAAACATGGCTTTAGATATTCATAGAAAATAATGACTTTCTTCATTTCTGTGGAAAAGCAGAGTAATAAAATCTCTCTCATATTAATTTGAGATCCATCTGAGTATTTGAGCATTTAACAAGCAAAAAAGCTACAAAAATGCAGGGTTTACATTTACTAACCACCATGTCTCAGCACTCAGCTGTTGTCTTAGTTCTGTTTTTCTTCACTTGCTTTCAGGTTAAGTCCTCCCAGCTCTCTCATTAGTATAAATGAAAGGAGGACTTATTGTAATATCAAAGTGGCCTTAATGGATCTGTTATCTAGATGATCCATGTGTGATACCATGTGTGGGAGGTTGGCCATGATGAATGTTTTTTAAACTTTCAGCTCAGGGTCATTTGGCAAATTAATCTACATTTATCAATCTCTCACTCAGGCTGGTGACAAACACATAGAGGTCAGAGTTAAGTTTAGAGAGACAACGCTTTGCATGAACTGAGTGGTGATTCCTAATCTGATCAGTTTAAAAGCTGAGACTGAAAGTGTGAAACAGACTAAAAAGAAAAGGTTTTCTTAAATAACATTTATTGTTTGAAGTAAAAATATAGCAGACCACCTCTGAAGTGAATTTAGGTAAGACAACATTTGCTTGGATGTAAGCTTAAAGTCATCATAATACAAAAGCAGTACTTCTACATTATGAGAGTGATTTATTTCCCTACTGAAATAAATATGGTCTGTGCAGGCAGAGGGTATTGTGGGGAAACTCGATATACCTGAATCAAACAATGCTGCTACTTACAGCCACTGCATTCCTGGCTCATCGATAAAAATCAGAGTTTGCTCTTGAAAATGGCCGAGTACAGATGATTACTGAAAAATGGAAAGAAAATCTGAAATATTTCTCTGCTTGACCGTTTCCACAATCTTTACTGCATCTTACAAAAATGTCAGAGTTTATCAGTCAAAGCTCTTTTAAGCAAGGCTAAACAAAGACTTTATTAAAAGCAATCTGAGATCCAGGGGGGAAGAAGCCAGAAGAGTCACGCTTAAGTTCTTCATATGAGATGACTGAGCAACGTGACAGATGCTGACCGGGGGGTGATGTGCGTGCCAGGCTGCATGCTTCCACATACATCCATATGTACTTACTTTCATTTATGGGCTCTGTTTGTTTTTGTTTTTTAAAGAATGCAGTCATGTTAAATTTAAAACCTGTAATTTATAATTAGTATACATGTTAATAAAATTGTTTATTTTACATATTATTACTGGAATCATTTCTTTGACTGCTTATTGTGTTAATTTTAAGTTTTTTTGACTAAAATATAATTTATTTTCACATAATCGTGCAAATTTCTCTTCACTATATCTGATTAACGGCTTATTTCTAGGCACACAGGTAGAACCAGACATCAAAAAATCCCCTAAAGCTTAGACTCGCTTTCATTTTTTTCTTTATCAGCAAAATATATATTTTAATTATGCTAAATTAAACAGCAGAAACTGATCTCAAACTTATCACTAAAGCGAAATGGGCACAGCGAGGGGGAAGCAGTGGACATTGAAGCAGCCACTTGCTCTACGTTTTCTTCAGGCCTTTCAGGTCCAAGATTTCAAGTTGAGCTTTACCCGCTTCCATTAACAATAGAGTAAGTTTAGATTATTTAAGAGGTTGTTGTTCCTAATAGCGATCAAATTATTAACCATTAAGGGAAATTCATCTCTTCGCCTATCCAGGAGTTACACAAGTGGAGTGAATGGGTCTTGTACAGTTGTGGATCTCCCTACAAACATGAGACTTTATGCCATGCTGACAATGAAGCTGTCATCCTGCAAAATAAGTCATAGTTCATGCAAAAGTCGGATGTTTTATCACTTTTCATGCCGTGTTGATGTGAGATCACGGAGTGTCCTCAGTGGTAACTGAGCCGCAGGCTGTTTATTGTCCTGTTAAATCCACATGAGAAAGTCAGCAGACACAAGCGGGCAGCAGTTGGCCAGCTGTGGAAACACAAATCTCAGCCTGCTCGTGGTAACTATTAACAGCTAACAATTGCTATTAGCACTAACTCACACATCTGTTATATAAAGTGGTACCAGTGTTTTAGAAGCTGTGGACAGTCCATGGAAAAGGTACTAAACAAAAAGATTAACCTTCTTCTGCATTGGTATACTTTAAATGTCTTGTGAAGGGTATATCACTCAAAGTACATCGAACAAGCGTTTGTATCCTAATGGATTAATGTGGATTGTAAGGTAAAGCACGCTGAGTGGTTAATAAGAGAAAAGCTAGTCCATTTATTATTTGCCATCTTAAAATAAGGAGAAAACTACAGCTGTAAGTGCATATTTTAAAATATGAATAATTTTGATGGTGACATGATGAATACTTTACTTAACGAGATGCTTTTTTTTATATGAGAGTATGTGATCTATGCATCCATCCATTTTTCTCTTCCTCTTACTCAGGGTGGTGTGGTGCTGGAGCCTAGAGAGGGAGAACCATTCACACACACATTCACACCAATTTAAACAGTTAACCTTACATGCGTGTTTCTGGACTGTGGGAAGGAAGCCGGCGTACCGGGAAAGATCGCACACAGTCAGAGGGAGAACATGTGAAACGCCCCGGCACATCTGGCGGATTTGAACCCAGGACCTTTGTGCTGTGATGCTTTGCATTGCTTAAATGCATCTCTCACTTACTCTGATCACAAGGATGACCATAATACTAATAATGGAGATTATTATAGAGTCCAAAGCTTTTCAAATGCACCAAGCCCCAGAGTTTGAATTATTGCACAACATATAGAGAAGAAACAATATTTATGGTTAATAGCACATTTCCTCTTTACCTCTGATCTCTGACCTCCCACAGTGTGGCCATCGTGACTATTTACTGACCAAGCTTTTAGCCTCACGGATAGTTGGGCCAACTGGGATATATGTTGTTCCTGTGGGGTCAGAGGTGAAGTTTAGGCCACTTAATGGAAAGCTCTCTCGTGAGCTGCCAATCATAGCTACACATATCTGAGCCAATGATAATGTCCTGCTCCCTCTCACGGGAACTCAAATTAATTTCAACCTAAAGAGTGTTTGGGAGAAGCAAATGGAACGAAGCTGCTCTGGATGATGATGTAATGATTGAAGTGCTATCGCTATAGATTGAAGAGGTGCTCATGGGAATGTGTAGGATGTACTAGTAAGTTGTTGTAATAAAGAAATACCACCCAGAGCACTTTGAGGCACATACTTGACACACTAACTTATATTAAATTATCTTTATGATTTTTATCCCATCCATTTACTATAAACGTCTTTAATTTTGCTCCACAGACCAAGATGGAGGTTTAGCTTGTCGTTACATACCTCGGCTTCTTGTACAGAAAGCAATAACCATCATGCTGTAGAAGTATTAAATGTTTGTGGAACCTCCAAGGGGGTTTTCCTTAAAAAGAAAAGGAAGAAAGCAGCTCACACAAGTTCAGTGCCAGCCTGAGGCACAGTATTTAATTTCAATATAGTCAGAAAAAGAGGACACAGTCCAGCATCTGTGTGAATGTGAGTACCTGCATTTCAGGACAAATCTATCATCACTTTAAAGGCAGATTTCCTGTCATTCTCTGAGGATACAGATAAGAATGCATTCATTCCTGAGTTGATCAAGAAGGCTGCCAGAATATAATCTAATATGATTCCAGGCCAAGCTTTTCCCCCGTAAGCTACAAGCTGTAGGGTCAAACCTAAAGCGGAACATAATGTAAACGTAGCAGGGTAGCATGCCAAAACCCAGCATTTTGATGATTTAGAAAACATTTCATACAGGAGTAATTCAATCCTAAACGGTTTCCTGGACAGAAATCATTAGATGTTTGACTAATTTTTAATGACATAAGCAACAGTGAGAACTCTAATGAGTGAGATGTCAGAGAATCAACAGATGTTAGATTACAGCGTGGCTACGAGCTGATAAATGGGTAACAAATGAAAAGCAGCTATGGCTTATTTAAACAAAGCTGCAGGGAGTTTGATGAAGCGTGGTTGTCCGATGATGAGCGATCCATCCTCCGACAAAATCAAACACGCTGGATGAATGTGTGTGTATAAGGTTATTTTATGGCTTAAGCAGAAGGGTTGAACATTGTGCACCTATTCATGCATGCACTTCACATGTGTCTGAATTGCATACAGTATCTCATATGGAAGCGATTGTCTCAGCCAGGACAGCTTTTTTTTCTCTTTAGGAGGCAACAATTCCATTTATCATGATTTATGGCCTTTGATGGATGTCAGATAGTGTTTCTGGGGTCTTTTCAAAGTGTCCTAGATGAAAAAAAACCTTAGAATTGTATAAATTAGGTTTAATGGCTACTAACTCGGCATAATGTTGCCATTAAGTATTCGGAGCTTGGATTATAGCAAACGTTTGAATGTTTGACAACTCTGAAACGCCCTGAAACTTGTTTAGATTTTAAATCTTTTGTGACGTTTGACCGCACCACACTGTATTAGAGACATTATAAAATACCTAAAATGATAGTGTACATCGCATTCTTTCAAAGGATCTTTGGATGCTAAACACTCAAATGAAACAAAAACCAGTCTGAATGACTCACATGTGAAGAAGTGTGGTACAGTTTTATTTTGTTTCCTCAGGTTTTTAACCATTATGTAGTCATGTCATCACTCCTCCAGGAAAAAATGCAAATCTCAAGTGTAGTGCACTTCTCTTCTCTCAATTGGGTGCAAGAACGATCATGTGTTATAGATACACAAAATTCATACAGCAAGAGAAGATAACGATAACAGTGAGCCAAGTAATCTAGAGATGTAAAACCTCTTCTAAGGTTCAGATATGTCTATTTACTCTGGATGGATACAGATCTCCAGCTCTCCGGGCTGCCATCTGTTTTGCTTGATTTATGATTAGATCTCATCATGTCTGCCAAAGTGCTGTATTGTGGCGAAGGTTGTTTCGATCTCTGAGGCTTGTGGTCGGGAGTTTATGGTTCTTTCAGTCAGCTCACTCTCACTGCAGATTTCATTCTTTAATCAAAGATTCGCCACATGTTTTTTTCTGCAGGTGCAGTCTAAATCCTACATGTGAGGCTCAGCTTTCTCACACTATATTGTTTACTGACGTGTCTACAACCTTCTCCTCCTCCATGGTCATAGTCTCCAAATATATTTATGACATATTTTGTCATTCACAGTTTATACGCTTTCTCAACAAAGGGGGTTTTGGGGGGTTTTTTCTTCTTCTTTGAACAGAAATAATTGTTATTTATCTAAATAAATTTGACTTGAATATACAAAGATGTGAAAACGATGACAAAGATTTTAAAAGGCAAAGATTCAGACAAACAAACAATGAGAAAAAAAATGAATAAAACTCAAAATATAATGGAATGAAACAAACGATCAGCAGCACTGGTGCCAATTATTTCTGATGGTACATCTTTACATTAGTCATTTTTCCCCTTTTTCTCGTAAAAGTTTTCTCACTGCCCAAGATGTTGTGCTACTACTAATGTTTCTGTCTTTTAAAACGATGCTAAAATGCTATTCGGTTCAATAGATGATACTGTTCTACAAAATAAGCCATTTTTAAAAACATTATTATTTCAAAAGTTTTAGCAGCAGCACAAGGCGCAATGTTGTTCTCACCTTTAGCAGAGGCACATTTATTCATGTCTAATATGGACACCATGGACACACACCGGAGATCGTGGTGTTTGATAGTAAAATCCCCCGCGACCAACTGTGTCCTGCTCTGATGCCTTTTGCTAGCTCTCCTTCTGATTATGCCAGTAATTTGGGCATACTACTGGATAGCTCGCTTAAATTTGACAAGCAAGTGTCTGCTGTTGTGAGGTCTAGTTTTAATCAGCTGC
The DNA here is from genome assembly GCF_001858045.2 of Oreochromis niloticus. NCBI lineage: Eukaryota > Metazoa > Chordata > Actinopteri > Cichliformes > Cichlidae > Oreochromis > Oreochromis niloticus. The sequence continues at coordinate 30,442,119 of NC_031971.2, read as the reverse complement.
GCCTCATTTCTAAGGCTAAGTGCTACATTCCGCACAATGACCTGGAAAAACTCATTCACGCATTCGTGACTTCCAGGTTGGACTACTGCAACTCTCTTTACATTGGCCTTTCCTCCACCCTTCTCGTTAGATTGCAGACTGTCCAGAATGCAGCGGCACGCCTTTTGACAGGTAGCAGGAAGTTTTCTTCCATCACTCCTGTTCTTGCTGGCTTGCACTGGCTTCCAATTAAATACCGTATTCAATTTAAAATATTACTTTTCACCTACAAAACCATTAATAATTTGGTGCCGAGCTACCTCAATGAGCTTCTCAGGTTACACACTCCTGTCAGAGCACTTAGATCTGCTACCCAAATTCTTCTGGAGCAACCTCGTTCTCGGCTGAAGTCTCGCGGTGACCGCGCGTTTGCTGTAGCTGTCCCGGTCTTATGGAACAACCTTCCTGTGTCTATCCGGGCGTCTGACTCTCTGCCTCTGTTTAAATCACGGCTGAAGACTTATTTCTTTAATCTTGCCTTTCCACCTAGTTAACACTTGGTGTGCGTTGGTACATTTTTATCCGTTATGCTTGTGAACTACTTTTATATCTTATGATTGTCAAGGTTTTATAATTGATACGTGCCAGGTCCTTTCTCTTTTCCCTCCCATCTCCCTTTTCCTATTTTATTTTTGTCAAGCACCTTGGTATACCCTTGGTTTTTTAGTGTGCTTTATAAATAAAGTTTATTATTATTATTATTATTATTAATATAAGTGGTTCTTCAGCAGATGTTTATTAAAAAATTATCTGATGACAAAGATTTATGCCAAGTCTCTTCTTCAGACTGTGAAGGAGCCAAGTTTGATATCAAAAGTATTAGCATTTGGATTTTTTTTTTTTTTTTTCTATTTTAAAAAGTCACTTAAAACTAGATATATAGACAGGGCTGTACTGCAAACCAGATAGCCAGCTGCTGATGGGTGGTAATCAAGAAGACAGACTGCAGAGAGGTAACCTGCTCCAGACAGTCATTCATCAAAAGGGTAGAAACATCACGACACTGTATCCCATGTTGAAGAGGTGGGCTCTGGTTTATGTTGCACACATAGAAGGACTGGTATTTGAAAGGAGCAACAAAAGAAACTGGAGCCACCCCCAGTTTTAGTCTTTACTCACTTGAATCTGCAACACGGTGTAGTAAATTTACATCACACCCCCAAAAGGAAAAAGACAGAAACCAACTGGCCCTAACAAGCAACTATCCTCCAGTGTGAGGTCCACAGGGTCCTCATTTAGAGCTTAAAAATGTTTATCAACTCAATCAAATTAATATTTTTGGACAACTGTGATTAGCAGGATGTTTTATTTTCTTACTACAGTCATGCAGGTTGTTCGGGTGTGTTTGCACGGAATGCACGAGGGTCTATACGTAAGGGTGTTGATTTAAGCGATCCTATCTGAGTCTGCATGTTAGCTTGATTGGATTTGTGTGCGTGTGTGCATGTTTGTGAATGTGTGTTTAAGTATGTGCTCTTGTGGGAATTGTTTTTAGTAGAATGAGAGAGGCAGGACAAACACTGGGTCTAGTTTATCTAGTATAATTAACGCTGCAGGAAACTTAATCATGGCAACGAGAGAAGCCCAGTGGCTCATTTCAGTGTCTCCACTAATTTTCTCACTTTCATTTCAGCATTATTTTCATAATGTGTAATCCTGTGATGTGGATTGCAAAAGACTAAATGTGTGACACTGGAGCCCTGTAGATGTTAAATGTAAGCGGATTTAATTAACATAAATCAGTAAACAAAGAGTAAGAAAAGCTATAGAGAGACAGAATGCAGAGCAAACCTTAATTTCCCCTGGGGTCTTCAGTCTATCAATGCATCTATTGTCTGTCTGTAGCTCTGGTATGATGGATTTGACATGCTTATGATCTACAGATAAGTGGAATTTAATCTGCCCTCATATTCCTGTCCTGCAGGCTGCATGTCCAGCCGTTATCTGTCACACCACTATTGCCTCAGATTAAGGTCAGTTCAATGTCAGATTTGTTATGACTGCCAGGACAGTGACCAGCTTAGGTTTACACTATGGAACAAGTGATGTTAAGTGAGCTATCTGAACTTTTTTTTTTTCTGTTTGTCTGTGTTTGGTTTAATTTAGACCTACTAATGCCTAAATGATGGCATTCTGTGAATCTGGAAAGACTGAGTAGCTCAGTCTGTAGCTCAGCTACATCTTGAGTGAGATGTAGCATGTGAGCACCATGCTACGTCAAACTAAGTTAGCTAGTGAGAACCCCCAAATCCCTGTCCTGCCCAACTTGATTTCACCTGATGACCAACACTAAGAATATCCTGAAAGGTTTTCATTTGCACTTTGGCTGCAGGCATAACAGATCGTAAATCCGACTCATTCACCAATAGAAATAATGAGAATGGAGCAAAAATATTTTAATCTTGACAGTCAACATAGACACAAAGACCCACTGGAGAGAGAAAGAAAATTGAAGGGATGTTTAAGGAGGGAAGAAATCCCCTTTGTCCCATCTCATCATTTGGAAATGCACCTGCAAATAATGATAAAATTCTGCCTGGTGCAAAAGAAACAGCTGCAACAGACAGCTTCTGAGTTACCCCTGACCACCTGGGAGTGTCTGTTATAGATGTTACCTAGAATGTGCGATGAGACAGGGCTAATATGTCTTGCATCAGCTACAGCATGAGAGCTCCTGGCATGCCAAACTACTGTCTGATGCGGGACTCAGGGCAGGGGAGATGCTAGCAGTGAGTGGCCACAGGAAAGAAGATTTAACTGTGATTTATAAAAAACTCACTGAACATAAAATATATTTTTTAAAATTTATTGTCTTTCAGCTCTTGCTAAAAAGTTAAGGAGCCCATCCATGGAGAACAGAATTTGAAAATGCTTCCAACAGCTGTCTGTTGACAGCTATAATTTTATTATAAGTGTATAAATAATCTTATTACTGCTAACAAGCAGGTGCAAATAGAACTGTAGTGCTTTACATACCTGAGGCCGTTGTGCTGAATAAACATGGCGCTGATTATCTTCAGCTTCCTGCCTGCTGCCAATTCAATCACAGCATGCTGATTTTCATTACAGGGGCAATTCCTCTTATACTGCAGCTTAAATATAATATTATAAAGTAAACGTTCATTTTAAAATCCCTTAAGGTGAATATGTTTGGAACAGCTTTGGTGGAAGTAGTATAACAGGAACATTTGGAAACATCACCTCATTCATCCTCCTCAAGAAAGAACCTACAAAAGGAACCTTTAGTACTCTTTAACTTATTCCAGGTTTCAAGGGGGAAGCCATAGTACCACAACCAGCTGTTTTTGAAAAGCCTGTTAACCATCACTAGTGGGCTTGAGCTGAAATTGAAAATACCTTGCAATTTCATCCGGATAAGTGCAGCTTTAATTTGCTTTTATCAAGGCCTCGCCTCGATTAATTGTTTTCTCTGAGATCATACCGATCACAATTATACCTCTATAATAATCTTGTCCGTTCAATTTTATTAGCAGTGCCAAAAGGGTTGTGTAAGATTTACAGTACCAACCTTGCCAAAAGTCCAGCTGGTTTTTATTTCTCTGTCATGTCGGTTTTGTTTTGAAACTCAAAATACTGCAGAGAATAGTGAAATCAATACCTTATGGCCAAATACCGTCGTAATTAATGGTCGTGTTGTGTTCCTTCGGTGACAAAAACAAGATGTTAGAGGCAAACTGGGGTCTTGCACTTCTGGAAGACTTCAAGACACATTGGGGGTTACTTTCGGTGTAAGGAGACAGCATGAATCTGCAGCAGCCCATCTACGGTCTCAAATGAGAACTGCTAATAGAATCGCTCAAGCCAACTGTCCCTCTAATGGCATCTTCAATTACTCTGATAAGGAAATAATTAATGAGCCACTTTTCCTCCCTCTGAATTGTCCACATGTCTGTATTTAGGCGTGGAACTAGAAATGGGACCCGCCGGAGTACCAGGTTACACTGTAATTGAGCAGAAATAATAAACCCTCCTCAGGTTTGCAACTCCAGCCAAGATGCGGAGGTGGGTGGTGCTGCTGGTGGAGGGGTAATAGACCCTGCGCTGCATGGGTCTCCGCACTGACAAGCTGATCACGACATTCAGCACAAACGATTAGGGCAGTGCTTTGCACTTCTGAGGCATGCCGTGACCAAACTCTCAAATTGCCTGCTACAAGCTTTCTTGTTTTTCTAGCGCTAGTGCACTTTGAGCGGTGCGCTTGTGTCTGAAAGATGTGGTGGGAGTTAGGCCCTCAAAGGCCCAGGGTCAGTTCTGTTTTATGTTTGCCCAGAAGTGCTTGTGTAGGCCCCACTGTATTCAGGAGAGGTGAGGATCCATCTGTCTGGCTACTTATCCAGGGTTCATCATGTTTTATTATCCCTCCCCTTGTACCTACAGCCATTTGTATTTGTATATCCCGGAGACACATTTTATAGGTGCTTTCCTCTTCTTCTCTGACAATACAGTGACACAGATTCATGGCCAACCTTTATTTTCAAAAATGACTTTTGCCCTGTCTGGCTATGAACTCGTGGTGGAATTTTCCTTCTGCAACCCCATCTTTGACCCCGGCTTTTTAAAATAAACTCTCTTAGTGCAGTTAGTCATTATTTAGGCCTGCAGCAGCTCCGCACTTGTTGTTTCAGGTAAGCGTGAAAGGAGAGCAGTTGAGGCCAAAATATTCTCCTTTCACACAAATGCAACCGAGGCTGCATATTTATGATCATATCAACCAGATATAAATCTGTTTAATGTGCGTAAGCCATTTAGTAAAAACACCGAGCAGCTGATCTGACACACTGTATACTCAGAATTTCTCCCACTTAAACAGTTTCTGCCATAAAACATTACTGTAACTAAAATAAGTTTAACATGTTGGAAAAATAAGGAATGCTGTGTTGCTATAATACACTATTAAAGGTTTACTATTATTCAACATTTCAAAAGGGGCACGTCACCGGTGCGCTCTTTTCATCTTTAAGCAAAGAAGACATTAGAGAGCTGAAGAACCCAACTAATGTAGTTTTAAAAGCCAAATCTTTTCCAGTCCTTGTTTTATATGGCTTTTCAGCTGTTCATAAGTTGTGGTCATTGTATTTATTTATTTATGTACCTAATCATCAAATCTTTAGTGGGTGGCACTTCTGGGTTGCAGACAGGCCAATTAAGCACTTTGACTGTGTTGCTGCCTGTGCCATGCTCAGGATTCAGTGTCACCTGGTCCAGCCCTAACTATATGCTTTAGCAAAAAGGAAAGTTTTAAGCCTAAATCTTAAAAGTAGAGATAGTGTCTGTCTCCTGAATCCACTCTGGAAGCTGGTTCCATAGAACAGGGGCCTAAAAACTGAAGGCTCTGCCTCCCATTCTACTTTTAAATACTCTAGGAACAACAAGTAAGCCTGCAGTGCGAGAGCGAAGTGCTCTAATAGGGTGATATGGTACTACAAGGTCATTAAGATAAGATGGGGCCTGATTATTTAAGACCTTGTATGTGAGGAGCAAGATTTTGAATTCAATTCTGGATTCAACAGGAAGCCAATGAAGGGAAGCCAAAACAGGAGAAATCTGCTCTCTCTTTTTAGTCCCTGTCAGTACTCTTGCTGCAGCATTTTGGATTAACTGAAGACTTTTCAGGGAGTTTTTAGGACATCCTGATAATAATGAATTACAGTAGTCCAGCCTGGAAGTAATAAATGCATGAACTAGTTTTTCAGCGTCACTCTGAGACAGGATATTTCTAGTTTGAGAGATGTTGCGCAAATGGAAGAAAGCAGTCCTACATATTTGTTTAATATGTGCATTGGAGGACATGTCCTGATCAAAAATGCATGGTGGAGTTTTAAGTTGCATTTGTGGATGCAGTGGAATGTGTTTGCAAACAATAGCTTCTGAAGTATTTGTGTTCTTCACTACACAATCATGTCTGAGATTTCATCTAGGGTTATGCACAATAGATGTTGAAATACCCTAAATCTTATATTATAAAACACTGTGCTCAAAATGTTGAAGATTTGCAACTTCTCCCCATCTTCACCCACTTTGTGTCTTTCAGACAATCATTTTACTGATTGAACTAATTGGGAAATGTTTCCAACAGGTGTTTTATTTTTAGCTTACACACAGTTTATATTGTCTTCTTGCACGTATCCCAGTGTTGTTGGATTTAAAATGTTTCCAATTAAAGATAGGGTTTAAAGAATTTGTAAATTGGGGTAGTGCTGCGGTGCGTTAGTTAGTAGACCTCACATCAAGAAGGTTCTGGCTTCTAATCTGCTGACTAGCTGGGGCTTTGCTGTTGCATGTTGCACATTCTCCCTGTGCCTGTGTTGGTTTTCTCTGGGTACTCTGACTTCCTGTCACAGTCCTAAGCCATACATGGTTAGCACTCCAACACAAATATGCAGTACTTACCCCACCTCTCACCATATCACAGCTGGAATAGGTTCCAGCCACAGTTCTAAATTGGATGACTGGAAGAAAATGGATGGATGGAAGACTCCCAGCTATCTAAGGAACTATCTAAGAGTTTATCCAAACAGTCACAGACAACAGTAACAGTTATATTATGAGTTGTAGTACATTGATCCTATTTGTTAAAGTTCTTTTTAGGTACTTCAGTGTTTTCTGTAGATGTGTACTTAAATACAAAGTGAGTGGCATACCTTTTACACCGTTTTTCTAGCTATTGTTAGAGTTAGATTGTACATATAAATACAAGGTTAGTTTAGAATTCATAATGGTTTATTAAAGGTATATAAAATAGGGATAGGTTACATCCCTAATATATCTATTACTGCTGTTTTAGTCCACTAAAGCACCAGTAATAGATGTGTAATACACCAACATTGGCATTAGTTTACCTTTCTTGATTTTTTTCCCACTGATGTGTCATCTCTGCAGCAGAAAAGCATTTACTGGCACTCTGGAAACACAGATTCATGTTTCAGCAGCTGTCATCACAGTGATGATTCATATCGGTGGTAAATTTTCCATGAAGACAAATATGTGTTTGAGCTGCAGTAATTCATCATCACCGATTGTGATCAGATGAAGCACTTATAAAGTAGGATGACAACAGTGACTGTGATGTAATGGGAGATTTAAAAGGCTTATCAGAAGTGCCTCGTTAGATCTCTGAGGTATTCTTTTGCTAAAAATGTTGCCCTTTTAAATGACCTTGATGAATTAAACAGTTAATAATAACTATGTGAATGAATGTGTATGGAAGTGATATTCACATCTCATGTGTGTTCTGTTTTTCTACTGAGAAAAATTGCCATAAATCAATAGGAGACATCTTCTCTTTGCAGTTGACAGTCTAATTTGTCATCACTGGCCAGATGTGAGAGTGTGATAATGTGCACCTGGGCCTGGAGAAAGGATGATATAATTTGCTATTCGGACAAGTCAACCATCAAGTTAAATGTGGGTGTTCCCGTGTTAGATATGTTGCAAGCGGACTTGAACTACGACATCTACCACTTATACAATAGGCGGACAAACATTATTCGCTGAAGCCTAGATCATACTCCACTGTGGGCATGGATGCAAACGGCCAGAGACCCAGCAGCTGAGAAGTCATTCCTATCCACTTAAAGTTTGCATGACACAAGTTTCAAAAAAACTGGCAGGCAAGTGAACTTCCATACGAACAATCCCGTTCACTGGGATAATGGTGAAATTTACGCTAATTGGACCCGAGTAATCCCATCTTAATCAAGGCAAATAAAATAATATAATACCACTCAAGACAGCACAAGCTTGGTAACAGCTTATTAAGCAAACTGAACCAACATTCCCCTAACGGGAAGTCTATTGCTTGTTTATTATAATACTTTTTTAAGATCTACCTCTACCTTCCCATTTGGATATATTACTTTTCGTATTCCATGTAAAAACTTTTAATATTTTAACATAAAATAGGAAATAATTACAAACACACAAAGTAAAATTTATGCAAATACTCCTGAAAAACAAAAACAATCAAAGGCAATACATTCAAAACAGTAAATTTATTATAAATATACTGTTTGTTGTTTTTTGCTATATGTATTTTTCAATTTGCCATATATATATTTATATATATATACACACATACATGTGTGTGTGTGTGTGTGTGTGTGTGTGTTATAATAGGTGACACAATTGCAACATATTGTTACACTTATCTAAGTTCTGTGCTGGTCAAAAGATGGATTTTGTGGCTATTAAAACTTGTGATTGAATTAATTAAATAACTTAATGAACACAGTTAATCATCTCAGCAAAGCCTGATTTGAAAGAGGCCCCCTCAGTTTCTCAGTTAGCAGCCGGATCTCCCGGAGCTGGAGCTGGGGAGCTTCATCACAGATCCCAGTACAGCTGGCAGAGACCTCACAGCCAAAGCGCCTCCAGTGCGTCTGATCTCTGGGGACGCGAACCTAATACCTCCCTCCCTCAGCTCTCTCCACGCTTGGGCGAGTGCACATACTGTACCATGAGCCGCAAAGTATGCGATTTCACTGTTTGAGTTGGCTGCCGGCACCAAAGCTGTCTGCGCCTTAAGGAGGAATCTGCTGGCTCCTGTTAGAGAAGACAGGCATCACAGAGCAACTATTTTAAAAACCTTGTTTCTTTTGATGGAGCTACACATTGTGTATTCTGGTACAATGGAAGCATAGTTCACAACAATCACTTTTGTGCTGAGGCATTTCATATATGTTATGTCATGTGGTGCTGATGTTTATTTTAAGTTCACAGCTGTATTCAGTGAATGCGGCACTGAGGTCAATGTGTAAATGGGGTCATAGACAGTCTTTGTTTATGAGGTGTTAGGCCAAACACTTAAAGCGACATGCTTGTGGTTTTGCATGTTTACTGCGCTGTTCAGAGAATGCCTACACTCCAAAGCAATCCAGCGTGTTACGTTCATTTATAATTGAAAGATAAAAATCATGTAAAGACATGGAGAAAACTCTGTATATGCTGCTATAATGATTTGTTTTCATCTGTATATGCACACTTTACTTTTTGTCAGCTCATGAAAAATAAAACATACTTTACATCTAGTGTTTCCACAGTGGCCCCCAAAACTGCAAACTCTAAATAAATGTAATAAACAAACCAATGAATCTATCAATTTGTCTTTTACCACAATTTATTTTGTTTTCCTTGATCTCCAACAACATACTCTGCAATGCAACTACCACATGTCTGAGCCTCCACGATGCTCAGACTTCCACTGATCAGCTCATGCAATGCAGAGCTCGCAATTATTATGCATGTTATTTATCTTACATCTCCTTTTATATTTTATTTTCACAGGACATCTCAATAAGTCATCTGTGTAGCATGCTTCTTTGCCAAATGTCTGGCTTTGTGATTTACTGTTATATTTTATATATTCAGACTTTTTGTTCATAATTAACAGCTTCTTTACAAACTGTTTATTTTTATCTCCTAAGGTCAAGAGTCACAATGTAACTGGTGCCCAAAAATCTAAAAAGAAGGTCTGAAAAAAAAAATCCAGGATTTCCCAAACTTCATGCGAATGATGAGCTTGGATGTGCGCTGGATTCTTGCTGTTTTCCCGTGTCCATCCTCCGAAAACAGTTGACAGGGGGAAAGCTAAATTCTTCTGACCGTGTCCATACAAGAGATCTGTATCTATTTTTGGGTACAGCTTCTCCATCCCACACATGTATGATTCCCCCCAGAGTGTCTGGTGACATCTTTTTCCCAGCGAACTCTGTATACATGCGTCCTGGGTCATCTTTATTTGTCATGTGGGTACTCCAGGATCAAGCATGTGGTTCCCAGAGAAAAAGTTTGCCAAGGCTTAGCGAGAAAACCAACAACAGCATAGTGTTTGCCAAAACACAAATCAGGAGGATTTAGCCTAAGACATCATGAATTTCCTTACCAGGACAGTTCACAACAAGAATTATTTAGCAAATTAACAACAAGTCTTAATTGCGGAAATAGCATAAATTCTTGGCCCATTTTAAATTTCCACTGTAGTTCCACATCATGTCATATCGAATCATTTTGATTTGATGCTTGCTTGATATTGTCTCTAGAGGATAATAGTGGAAAGCTTCCCAGAAAAAAGCCTGGCTCTTCTCTAATAACATCTTTTGTTCTTCTCCAAAAATAATCATGAACTGTCAGACTGTGTTCAGTGTTGCAAAACACCACAGAAGTGTCAGTAGTGACCACACTTTATGAGCTGTGTGAGTGCTTTCTATTAACTTTTTGAACAAATCAATATTAGCTTGTGATGTGGGCCAATATAGTAGAAAACAGTATTCTTAGTTTGAACCTGCTTTGTGGAGTTTGTGCATTCATTCAGTCATGTAGGTCATGCTGACTATTAACATAAGAATACTAATGTAATATAATTAGCTTGGCCTTCATCGGTGTAGTCACTAGTATAGTTTTATTTCAGAGTGGTTCTCTCAGTTTTGCAAGGTCACAATGATTCAGTTGCTTAAAGCATCTGATTCAAATCTCTCTTTATTTGCACCTGAGAGACATTTGTCTTATTCAGTTGCTTGAAATGCTTTAAAGCATGTAGAAAAACATAAATGCATCATGCTTGGAATAGGTTTAAGAACTGGGTAGCAATACCTCACATTAGCACATCATCTTTGTTCTCCTTAGTTTCTAGTTTGCTACAATGGTGTTTCTGCATAAGATATTTGACTAAATTTTCTTTCTTCATGAGGTATACCCTGGTTTCACAAGATATCCTCAACAGCCAGCATGACCTTTGACTCCTAGAGTTAAAACTGACATTTTGTTTTAGGAGTATTTCATACAGTCACAGATGAAATATCTGATAAAATGCAATGCTTACATTTTAGTTTGGGCTTAGAGCCACCTGCATACAGTACGTTCACCGATACGATGATGTGAAGCTCCCCGCAGCACTGAAAAACAGCCTTCTGACGTCTTTCATTATGATAGATCGCCTATATTTTTTAGTACTGTTGCCAAAATCTGTTTTCTTGTCTGAATAAAAGACGACACAACTTAAATTTAAGCACTTGAAGACAGACATGTAGTTTTTTTTATTTATTTATTTTTTTTATAGATGTACAGATAATGATTAAAACAGAATAAGTGACTGACCCACATAAACAGTTTGAGACTGACCAAACATACTTTCCACTTTTTTTCCCATTAAAATATAGCATTTCAAGTTAAAGGTCATGAAAGTTTCGACATTTTCTTCAGCACTTAGTTGACATATCAATACATCATCTGCATAGCTCTGAGGTAGTCAGTGAGGCAGCAATAGATATATCTTGGAATAATCTTGATGAATGGATGTTGAATTTAAGCTGTAGCCAAATGAATCTGATGCCAAGTTGCTCTAAGAAAACCTTTTGTATGAGACGAAAAAAAGAAATCATATGTAGTTTATAAGAAACAGAAAATGCCCAGGCATTGATCCATTCATGATCTTTATGGTGATGAAAGAGGTCAAAAATAATTTATTGTTCTTTAATTGTAAATAGGAATCAACCATCGATTCTTTTTTACTGATTATTATTATTCAAGTTAATCTCCTGTGGGCAGAGTTGAGGCTTTTATTCAAAAATAGCATGCATTACACATTTCTTATTCCTTTTTATTAATTACTTATTTACCTGGAAAAACCATTTTGTTACATTACTTGTCTGTTACTCAATAATAAATGCATCGTAACATGATTATTAAAGTTAACAGTCTATCTGTGCAAATGCCAAAGAACTGACGTTGTGTTAGCATTATAATGCAGTCGCTTCTGTCCTGGGTACCATCATGCTCTTGGGCTTTCGTGCAATAAACATAAAAGTTATTTTCATAATATTCATATCTCTACTCCTCAAAAGTTTAAGACCACTCCACCATTTTTATTCTCACTGCACTGGAACTGAAATCAGCTGATTGTAACACAAGTGTGGAAAGAAAACGCAGGGTTGATGTTTTTGTTTTTGCGTTACATTACTGCAGTACAGAGAAATGTAACCTGATTACTGCAATGCGCTAGTTTGTAGATGTATAGAAGCTGTTTTCAAATGTATGCCGTAAATGTATTATTTACACCCAGCTGTTAAGCAACAAGGCAACAGTTAAGAAAGAAAATATTTTCTCATATTAAAAACTCTGTAAGAATTTCATCATTTTAATGTCCATTTTCAATGCAATTTTCTTTTAAGAGACTCGCGTGTTTCCTCTCTTTGATTATTTTTTGTTCAAGAGGAGATTCATGTGTTTAAAGATATAATCTGAGCAGTAAATTGTCTGCTGGACACATTAAATTCCTCCCTGCATTTTACAAACTCTTTAATTCCTTTAAATCATTAAATCTGACTGGGATAGCTTTTATAGAGTGCTTGAGTCTTTAGGCCAGACGAGCTGGAGGTCCTGGTCATGAATACACCCACTGGTTGATAAGCAAGTAGAAAAGCTAAAAGAGACACCCTTTATCCTGTATCATATTTTGTGTGTAGTTTGTTTCCTATAAATTAATAAGATGTTTAATGTATTATTATCCTAATCTCATCTGCTCTGGTGTTTGTCCCTTTGTTTTTAATCTCCCTCTAAAACTTTCCAACCACATTTTTGTATGCAGGCATGGTGATATCCACAATTTCAAATTTGACAAACCTAAGATGATGTGATGTTACAATTTAAACATGCTGCTACATATTTTTTTCTTTCTTGCAAGCATTCAATGGTTTCCCATTCACGTCCACTTTTCTTTTTCACTAACTTGAGTTGCAATATCCCCATCCAGACAACAAGTTAGAACCTGAATGGGGATTAGTTGGGTCAAGTGGTATTGACCTCTGCTGAGTGTGAAACCTTGCAGAGCTGTCAGTCTTGCTGAACACAAAATAATGACACTGATTTACTCTGTATTTCTAAGGAGACGTCTGTGGCTTTCCAGTCAGGATTTATTTCTTGTCTCTAGCACCTATTGAAGTAATTGCATCTACTGGTGTAAATTCAGCTGTTGTGGAAGGTATTTGAAAGACTGCCAGCGTAACAATCAGAACCATAAGTATCTGACACAGAGGCAGTTACAGACATGTAGGGAAGTACATTTGTCATGAATGGTCATTTAATGATTTTGATCAAAAGTAGGAAACCTGGAAAATAGCAAGCAATAAGTATCGTGGGGGGCAGAATTGTACATTTTCCTTCAATCTCAGACAGTAGTGGTTTTAGCTGAAGCCCTTGCCACTGAGTCACCAAACATAGTTTGACATTGGGCGAGATGCTCTTTTAATGCGCTAGTGAGATGACTCTGAACATATTACAAGCTATGCTTTAAGTTTAAAAAATGGTAGTGTGAAGTAATGCAGAATTAAAGTTGTATATTTGAAAGATGTAGTTTTTCATCAAGTTATATGGATTTTGTAACCATGAAAGTTTAAAATGATTAAATTTAGGATTTCTATAGTTAGATTAATAGAAATTGAGCTCCCGTTTTTAAGAGCTATATTCAATTCAATTATATTTTATTTATAAAGCGCCAAATCACAACAACAGTTGCCTCAATTGTCGCCTATATTGCAAGGTAGACTCTACATTAATACATACAGAGAAAATCCCAACAATCATATGACCCCCTATGAGCAAGCACTTTGGCGTCAGTGGGAAGGAAAAACTCCCTTTTAACAGGAAGAAACCTCCGGCAGAACCAGGCTCAGGGAGGGGCGGGGCCATCTGCTGCGACCGGTTGGGGTGAGAGAAGGACAACAGGATAAAAGACATGCTGTGGAAGAGAGCCACTAATTAATAACAAGTATGTAGCATATTAATAGAAAACCTGGGTTAGAATCAAGGTTAAGAAAAGTAACAACTACAAAGCAACCAGGAACATACAACTAATATGCCTGCTCCAACTTTAGTCTAATTCCTCTCATTTTGGCCCATGTTTTATTTAACTTCACATGGTCAGTGTTTCTTTAGACGTTAAACAGGTTGCTGAAAGGTCAGCTGCGAGATTCAGCTGACAGCATATTCTCTCTTGGAGTGCACCCCTCATTCATCTTTCTCCGCATTCATAATAAATGTTTTGTTAACTTAAATGTGCGATGTTATTTAGATTGTTACTTCATCGAGTGACAAGAACACCACACATTTTCAAATACGTTTCCAAAAGTTATCTCATCGAGCAATCATTCAGAACAGATAACACAGATATTAGACGTGCCACGCCCAAGGAGATGTTTAAGTCTGAGACAAACATTTTTGGAAACCTCCGAAAAATGTAAAGAGAAATATCACAAGCAGGAAAAAGCAGTATCCTCTGTCACGCTTGTCACATCTCCTTTTGTGAAGTGCTTATATATTACTCTAACATGTTAGAATCTAAAGTTGCTTTGTCTACTGTTGTTGCCTTCCTATTCTCTGCGCCATGGGATGGCTCTCTGGCCTCTGCAGCCACTCTAGATCAGGCTGCTTTAGGCCAACAGCAGCTTTGGGAGTAGCAGTTAAACTATCCTCCCTCACTGCTTTGTCACACATACAAAGATAAATAGATGTCTGATGGGGTTTTTTCAGATAAGAGGATTGACTCAGTGAGACCCTGCAGAGCCTACACATAAGTGAGTGACTGGATGCCCGGATCGCTAATAGACATACCCACATTAAGGATGAAACTACACTGCACACTGGGCAAGCTGTAAAAGACCACACAAGCACTTTGGTCATTAAGGTAAACTCATAATAATGACAAGAGTTTGCTTTAAATATGATATTTTATTTAGAGTAGAACTCTAAAGTAGGCTGAATAAGGGTTTCCGACACTGATATTTAGCCCAGCTGGATCAAATGCAGCAGCACTTCCTCAGCCAACACATGCAGTAAATGAAAAAATACCTTTTTCTAGTTTTAATAAGCCAACTAAACTGAATCATTCACATACAAACCTTAACTTTGGTACATATTCTTCTTCTTTTTATGTTCACTTTTTTTAAAAGCATTTTTCCCCCATTTTTAAAAAGATTTTGAATAACTTTATATATGCCCATCAGTTAAAAATGATGATTTAGTAAATGACCAACTCCCCCTCGTCATCTTTTACCTCAGTCTGTTAAACATGACAGGATATTTATATTGCAAACTCATGTGCAGTTTTGCAATCCCTTTTCCCACTGTGCGATACAGGCAGAGGGAGAACGGGAGTTCATGGGAACTTTTTTCTTTCTCTAAACTTAATATGTGACTAAATTAACACAAATGGCACAATATGGTGGCAGACCATATGACTAAAATATACTAAAAATAAATCCCCGCCCTGCTTTTCAGTTATGATTGATTAGACAGCTGGAAAACGTCCCTCAGACATTACAGTAAACAGAAACGATGGGTTTGATGGATCTGAGTCACTTATTCTCATGTTACATGAATCAGTAAATCTCTATAATTCAGTTGTGATTTGCTCTTCTATGACCTTGAAACAAACGCCCGCTTTTATTATCCATCCTCTCCTCTTGCCATACCTCCCAGAAGCAGTGCTTTACAAACATTAGCAGACATTTCCTTCCCCTTTGTGACAAACACTTAAATTCATTCAATCTTTAAATTAAATTGAGACAAATTTCTCGTCATATTTACACACTAAATTCCCTCCTGTTGCTGGATATCCAGGCTTTTTGCTGATCCATAATAGATACTGAATCCATTCAGAGAATTCAAAAACCAACACAAAAAGTGTCTTGCAGTTTCCAAACAGTCTCCAAAGTCCATTTGCCAAACTGTATTTACTCCTGGCAAGCAAATGATTAGCCCTGGATATTCTCAGAGATACAACAGGCTCCTGGTGTCCAGCCAACAGGGTATTGAGGTGGGATGAGACTAAGTAATGAGCCGTGGGAGATGGACTGTCCATCTCAGTAATGCTGAATTATGAGCTTGGCTTGGTGATAGTTCCTGATTTGAGTGATAGAAGTGAAATGCAAATGGTTGTTCAGTGGTACTCCCATGGGATTTTTTTTTTCAAAGGCCTCGTATAAAACTACAGAAACTATTCTCGGTTACTTGGTTGCATCATTCCAATATCTGCGATATCTGATATTGACCTGATAGATGCATAAAAAGTTAGACTGGCGTTCATATTGAGGTGATCACTAAACATTGACAGCAATGTACCAGCTGATAGCAGGGGAAGTAACACAGCACAGAGGAAACTACATGATGACAGCAGGTTTTCTTTGCATGTTTGCAGTAGTTTTTAGTTCTAATAGTAAAAGGTGGTCAAGTAAGTTGATGTAACCAAAAAGCTCTGACGATTATGCATTTTCTGGACTCTCTCTCAATTGCCTGCTGTGAATCTACATGATAAAAACTCACCATATTCTAACTACATGTGTAGGTCTTCTCCACACATAATCTTCCTTTATTTCAGGAGGTGGGTGCACAGTGAGAGCAAGGAAGGAGACACTAGCCCAACCTTAAATAGCTGCAAATGGAATAAGTGCAAATGAACAAGGTGACTAACGTACAGTTCATACGTCTTTTTATTTTCACTTTTTTTAATCTTGGATGTTTTAATTTGTTACATTTTGTTTTACAAAGTCTAAAAAGCGGGGTTTAAGTGAAGCCTGATACTGCCTTAAAAATAAAAGAATGATTTTTAGTGTCTTCCCCACAGTGAGGAAATCAAAACTGGTACTGGCCTTGCACTTGGACTCAGCAGGTACACGAAGCCAAGGTATTAGTATCATAAGTCATAAGTAAAAGAATGTTGTAAGCCAAAAAACAATGTTGAATAAGCAATTTTTGCAAGATGTGTAACATTTTGCAAGAAATCAGACGGCTTACAGTGAGTTGATCGAAGCTTGTTTGCCAAACAAGAGATTAATGAGCGTCTGCTGTATGCTAATTTTGTGTAAAGCTAAAACACATGGTGCGCACAGGTGTTTTCATTTGTCTTCTGGATTACAACACTTTGGACAGAATGGGAAGCATATTTTCCCCTCACATTTTTCACAAATCTGACCACAGGAGTCTTTATTTACTTAAGCCAGCCAACATATCAAGAAACTATTTCTGTATTTTCCCCGAGTTCTCACTTGTTTCTCTTCTCTTTGCCTTGTGTTTCTGTGAAGCAAAATTATGAAGCCCCAGAAATTTACCGAATCTTACCCTTTGAAATGGTAAGAATCTGTACCACAAAACCAGCATCTCTACACCCGGCTTATATCTCATTAGACAAAGTAAGTAAAGACACCTGTGTGCACAGGAACACCTTAAGACTCATACAAAGAAATGTTTAGAGAAAGCAGTAACAGTCTTTAAAGTCAAATATGAAACCTGTTACAGATAAACATTAAAAAAAAAAAACTTATATGTAAACGAATCATTTCTTCACTGTTGATTTTGTTTGATTAAATTTTGATTGAAAACACACTTTTACATAATGAGAAATGTGCAGACACATGCCATTTCTTATCTGGTGACAGGTTTTTTTGCTCATTCTCATGCTCCTGCTGGCACAAGCTGTAGCCTCGCCTGAGTTACTGCGTGATCATCAAACCTTTGACCGCGCCAGGAGCCATGCAGACTTGAGAGCAACAGATCCCTGAATTAAAGTGGAGATTTGTGGGACCCTTGTATGATATTGTTAGATATTAAGAGATTACATACGGTTTTATGGCCAAATCTTGTTTTATATAAAAGAGAAAATAAATGATGGAGAGTAAATCTCTGTTGTAAATCTTAAGGTCTTTAAGCATGGAGATTGTGAAACTTAGAGATTACTAATACTTTCTATTACATATGTTTTTCTTCTTGGTATTCATTACAAAAAGCCTGTGTTTCTTATTCTTCAGTCCACTAATGTCTTTGTTAGCTATTTGTAAACAAACTGAACTTTGTTGAACTCAAAGCACATTTCCTGCGTAGTGCAGTAGGGGGTCAAAGGGCAGACAAGGCCAAGGAAATAGTGTGTATGTAGTTTTATGACTCATGCACAATTCATGAGCCTCTCTGTGACACCACTTGGTCAGTTTCACAGACGTCCACTGAGGGCCACGGTATCCTGTATTCAGCTTCAATTGGACAAAATGGTGATGACAGCAGGCATCTTTAAATCACACATTTAAAATTCAGTCTCCAGTCTTTTACATTAGTATGAATCTAACATGTGTTGTAAGATTAGGTTTGATTAGGTCAGGTTGTCTTTGTTTTCCTCACAGTCAAAACAGGTTCTTGCTTCATGCCCAAAACGGCTATCACAATAACAAATTTGGGCTCAAATTCAACTTTCAACCCTTTTCACAGAACAGTAAAAACATCTGACAGCATTGCTGTTGTGTTTGTTTTGGGAATGATCAAAAATGAGCGTCAGTATTTGGCAACAGATTATTTCAGTTCATTCTTAATCAGCACAGACACTGAAGTATGACCCAGGACTTCATGGGAAACAGTTCTGATGCTAATTGACTGGACTCATAAATTGTAAATCAAATCGACATTAACAAAAACAGCTCAGACTGAAATAATAAATACACATACACGTCTTCATTAAAATATCTACAAATTTTATGCTCTTGTAAAACTTACATTAGGTCAGTATTTAAAGTTATTAACTACTAACCACTATATCGATCATATTTGACACTAAATCACTTATAATTTTAAGATTTTAGATAGATAGATCGATCGATAGATCAACAGGTAGAGATATATATTCTTTTCTGCCTGTTAGCGTATAAATAAAGACATTTCATAAACCAATGTATGCTATTGAGACTATGAGCCACATATTTTTACTGCAATTTTACTGTATGCATATGGTACACTTTAACTAAAACTACATGACATAGAACATTTCCTCTCCTAAGTGATGATCCATGAAAAAAATACAAACAGGATTTTTTACAAAGAATTTTAAATGCTGGGTCTTTCACCATGTACAGAAGTCATCATACTCAGTGGCATGACCACTGATTATTATCAGAGATATAAAAACACAACCAGCATACATTATTCAGCCTCTGTGCATTAACGTGCACCTCCAGAAGTTTAACTGACAAGTGTAATAAATCAAGTCAGGACCTTCCCGCTGAACCACATCCAAAAAAATGGATCAGGCTAGAACGCTAATTCCCCACCAACCTCTGTATAAATACTGAGGGGGAGGAGGCAGAGGAGCACAGTGGGTGAGGAAGGGTGATGAGGGATGGTCAGGAATTCACCAGAAAGAGCGGGGAGAGTTTGACAAAGATTATAGGAGAGATGATTGATTGACTTGGGTGAATTTTATGAGTCAAAGAAAAATATGAAACTCAGGATTCTACTGAAAAGTCCCTCTGTTTAAAATGTTAACCTCAGTGGATCCACAACATAAAAGCATTTTTACAGTCATCCTGGGCCTTAATATCATAAGTTCAGCCAAAATATAATATAATTTTTGGCAATCAATAAGTTTAAGAAAAGAAGAGAGAAGATAACCAGTGCACAGGGGGGAGAAAAAGAAACGGGAGGAGAGGAAATGAGTAAAGGGAAAGGGCAACTTATTATGAGGATGTTGGGTACAAGCCAGTGAGCCTAATAACTACAAGACATTCAACAGGAAGGTCATAATCTCACCTGTTCCGTCTCTGTAAGCTGCCGGGGTTAGAAATGCCAAAAAGTCAGCTAATGATAAGGGAACTTTAAGCGTGGGGGAGTAAACTTTCTGATGTAGAAAATGAACAGTGTGCTGCAGTGATAAATGAGGTGGTGGTACTGGATGGCCTGTGAACATGAGAGAAAGCATTAACAGTGACATTAAATTTTTTATCCACTCATCCGTTCAGATATATGCCCTCTATAGCGCTTAATTTCTGTCTAGTCTAAATGCCATCACTTACCGTTGGTCTGCCTGATGTGGCAAAGGCCATGAGTGTCTAAGGCAGCGCGCTAACACAAGTGCCTTATAAAATGAAATGGATGGAAGAATGCATTCAGGAAACACAACTCCTTGCATGCTTTTACTGACTGAGACGTGAGCGTTTATTTTTTATCAGAATCTGATATTTTTTTGCATTTATTTGTATGATTTTAATCACGTTTGCTTTATAGTCATGATTAGGTTACTGTCTTGTGATTCATGTTTAATCAAGCTAACTGTATGTTTGTTTTGTGCGTTTTAAAAGGTAATTTCCTAGTTAAAAATGTTTTATATGGGCAATATAAAATACTTTCGAGTAGTTTTAACAGAAACATTACATGTAAAGAGTTACTCAGGGATAGAGTTGAGTGCTATTTAGTTGGTCTTTCTCGCTGTTGATCTGATTATGCAAAAACTAACAGGATGAATTTCATGAAACTTGCCGGAGGTGAAGCATGGACGAGGGGAGAGCCCATGAAAATTTAATGCAGATCTGGATCACTTTCTTTAAAAGTACAAAATAGGGCAGCGGCCTTGACAGAGGATGTGTTCTCCAACTACCCTGTACTTGATTATTTTTTTCCCTCACACATCTCTAAAAAGGACAACAGGCCAAGAGTTTAAATGAGACAATTTTAATCAGAAATCAGTTTAATAATGCGCAAAACAAAACCAGATGATTCACGTCTCTCTTTGTTGGCTGAGCATTAATCTTTAATAACTCGGGAGGCTTTTCCAGCACTCCAACTCAAACCAAGCACACAAACTCATCAGGATCATGCTATCATTGAATGCCTGGATTTTGCTCGACTGTGATAGACAGATTATTTAATTAGTAATGTTTGCCCTTTTTTGCAAACGCTAACAAAAGATGAATTTGTTGAAATGTCTCCTGTTTATAAGAGTAAGAAAGCATGAAGAAAGTATGAAAGTATCCTTTAACAAATGGAAGTTTATTTTTCACATAGCTACCCAAAGGTTAGCAATAGCTTAAAACATACATACATAAACACACATAACGTTACACAGACATTTGGCGATATCCAACTTCTGAATTTGCTTTAGTTAGTCAAAATGAATGTAATGCATATAAACATCTCTTGTGAAAGGCTTTAAAAAACATGAACATCACCCACTAGATCTGAAAATAAATTATTAGCTCAAAACTATGAAAAATTTAAGTTAGAATTTTTTGGGGTCGTACATTGTTACCAAATAGAAACTACATGTAAGAGGTATGTGATATAATTATAATATAAATTACAAAACAAGCACATATCTTTAATATAACCTGAGTACAATGAAAGAAAAGCATTAAAGTTATTTTGGTAGTTATTCCTAACAGTTTCCTCCACAGTGTTAATATAGTTGTTCTGGGTAAAAGTGGGAAATATTTAGTTGGTATATTCCGGGCCTTATTCCCACGATAGTCACCACAAACAGAGTTAGCTGAAAATTGCCTTGCTCAAATAAACCATACCAACTAAATGCCACCCACATGCCCCTTAAATCAAAACAGTTTAACCCTGGAAAAAAAACTAAAATGGATGTGAACATTAAACAGACTTAAAAAGGAGGCTAGTAAACACATATTTGAGCCTCTGTGTCATGACATACTTCCTAATCAGTTAAATGAAGTCTGGCTTTGTTTTTCTTTACTGTGCACTGACTTGGAATATAAAGACCACAGCTGTCACTCAACCCTAAACTGCCAGGGCCAGTCTCAATAAGTGATGTGACTGCAGGCTGAAGTACAAACAGACAGGCGAGGTCTGACACCTGCTGGAGAAGACGATCAATGCAGGAGTTCGTGGTTAGCCCATCGTGGAAGTACATTTTTAAGAATTCAAACAATGGGAACTACTAAATGCTACAACGCTGCCCTGAGCCCTAAAACACAACTATCTAATTGTGTGGATGCCTCAAAGGCAACCTCTTTCCAGCAGAAATTCTGCTGATTCACCTCTTTTCAGCACAAGGTTCTGCTTCTTTACTCTTTTCAGCAGAAATTGTACTGATTCACCTCTTTTCTGCAGAATTTTCAGTTTTTCACCTCTTTTCAGCAGAATTTTAAGCCTTTTCACCACCTATCAGCACAAATCTCAGCATCTTCTGCTCATTTCACCAGAATTGTCAGTCTCTCCATCTCTTTTCATCTTGAGAATCAGTTTGGCTCAGTGAGATGAGTAACTGCCTTGAGACCAGGAGGCCCCGGTTCGAATCCAGCTCATAGCAACATTTCTTTTTACCTCTTTTCAGTACAAATTTCTGCTTCTTCACCTTTTTTCAGCAGAATTTTCAGTTTCTTCACCGCCGTACAATTTTTGCAACTTTTCATCTTTTTCAGCTATTTTCAGCAGACAGCTTCAGCGTTACGGCATCCACACAGCATTTTCGCAGGAAATGCAAATTTTTCTAGTTAATGTATTAGGACAGCAGCGTTTGCATGAAGTCCTTGTTTGACAGTGCAAACTATCCACCATGTTTCAAATACCAATAATTTCTTGTTTAATTCGATATAGCACGTTACTATATTTCCTGAGAACTAATATGCAAAAAGATTTCTAGAAAGATCATTCAAAGAAGTCACATTCTCAAAAAGTTCATGTGGCAGATCGTCTCATCAAAGAGAAAGAAAAACCGTTTTAATTGGATCCTCGGCTAATTGCATGATAGCTCCCATGGCGCTGCACGGTGAAGTGAAGCATAAGAAGAATGCTGTCTTTGTTGCGTTTTTGCTGGCTTTGGCTCTGAAAACACTTTGGAGCCATTCTGCCGTGGATCCTGACAGTTTGTGGAAACAGATTTTAGTTTCGTCTAATTGGAGTGTTGTACTGTACTACCGTCCTCGAAACACGCAAAGCCAGGAGTGACAATATAACAAACAACAAGGTAAGGAAATCAGTGTCCCTAATTTTGGATTTTGTCTGAAACGTCGCCTAATTGCCACTCCTAGTGCTGCTCTGTCTTTGCTTGACTGCAGGACTGGAGTCGGTTGTCTGGGCAGGTGCCCTGCGCCTGATCAAAAGTACCACAGCAGCACAGGATCACAGTCATCAAGCCTCTAAAAATACCCAGCTCTGTGCCGACCACCTTGCCAAGCTATATTCACCTCGAAGGATGTTGAAATATATTTATGTTTTCCTTTTTTCCCCACTCCTCCTGTAGACTTCCTCACCCCACTACATGGGGCATCCTAGGCTATCACCATCCCAACACAGCCTGAACTTCTCACCACCATCTGGATTCAAATAAAATACTTATGTAATCTGACACCTGTTCTGTGTAACACTTAGAACTCATTAGATTCTGTACCTATACCTCAGAAGCACTAAATGTTCATTAACCATTGAATGTGCAGTGCTCCTCCGTTTCTGCCCCATTGTTATGGTGCCTGCTTTCAAAAAGCAGACATGGTAACAGGAAAAACACTCGTTTAACTTTTAACAACCAGTGGGTGGCGCCATGCATCTTTTACATACAGTCTATGACGTGAACATATCTTTACAGATTTAATTAAAAGTAAGATGGAATTTCTAATTTGCTAATTATTGAGAGAGCGTGATAAAGAGAGGAGAAAGTCAACAATTTCCTCTCTTTATATTATAAAAAAAGGATTATCTTTGACTTTTGAAGGTAAGGAAGGAGTCTCAGAACTTTGCCACTATTTCTGTGACTTTTTATGGTCTAAATGCTTACAAATTAAAGCTAAATGGATAACAAAATGCAATTTGAAACACGTGCAATATTATATAGTAAAAACTGTGAAGCACCTTTTGTATAATAATCATCCTTCCGCAAAGGAGCTATATATATTCTGCTATAAATTACCATGCTTTCACTGCACTGCACATTTAAAAGTTACTTCATTTGCTTAATTGCTTTGCTTCCTCTTTCAGTGGTGGAAGCTTGAATCGTATAAGCTCACTGGTTCTGGGTCATCACCCAGAGCTTATTACAAACAGTATAAAGGGATCAGCATCTCCCTCCCCTCAGTGTCCCCCAGAAACCTGAACAGAATAATGAGCAGTAAACAGGGGAGTAGCAGAGAGGCAGAAGAGGGGGTCTCCAACTCAAGGGCTGACAAAGAAGGGGGGTTCTCCACAAAGACTCAGTCAAGCTGTTGCAGTCACATGGGCAGAGTTTTTTTCAATAAACCAATGAAAAGAGTTTTACAGCACAGCCTCGAGTCCTTGTTTTGGATGCCAGTGGCAGCAACATGAGTGAATCTGCACAAGACAGAGTGCAGACGGCAGTGAGCCTCCACCTGAACGGCACCGCAGCTTTGGAACAGCAAGACGAGAACATGGACTCCGACCTGTTTGGTATGCAATGTTCTTCTCTTAATTTCTCAGAACTCTTATCATACAGTTTAACTGTTTTCCTCTTTGCTTTCTGCCACCCAGATATCAAAGTGTTTAACGTTGTGATGATTACTTTGGCCTTTTGTATACTTGCCATCACTGGCTTGTACTGCATTGCCGTCTGCCACAACCGTTCCAGGTGAGGCTAATGGACTAAAGCATGTTTACAGATATGTGCAACTCCTAGCTTAATGGAGGTAACAGCTGAATGAAACTGTATATTTGTTTAAATTAAAACTGATAATCTTAAAGAGTGACCAAAGTAAAGTTACATGTCAGTGTAATTACTACTGCTTTGTTCAACAGACAGTCAAAAAGAGCACAATTATATGAGAGCGCAATGACCCGAGGCGAGCCGGAGAACCCCGTGGCAGTCAAAGCAGTGAAGAGATCGACGAGTTTCATCAACCCTCTCACCTTCTTCAGGAAACCAGAGGCACCAAAGGACAACTCCAGGATCTATTACATCTACAGTAACCCGCTGCCCGTAGGAGGGAAGGACGAAGATGAGGAGGGGGCCAGTAAACCCAGTGGGGTACCAGAGGCGCAACAGGTGCTGTCATTGTCTCACTCGTTTCAAGAGTTCGCCAGTGATCAAAGAAGTGGCGTCGTCCTGGACCCTCCAATATTTTACATGCAGCTTTAGAGGGTGGGAAACAGTTCTAACAAGATTAGCTAGAGGCACCTGACTCAGTCTGAAAGGTTTGAAGTTTGACACCTCCAACTATGTACAAACTACATCAGGGCACTACATCAGTTGTACGACCTAGATTCAGTCGTCTGAGATACACTCCTCAGGACTCCTACTACTGTAGATTTCTTTTGCTCCAAAAGAGTCTGAATAATGTATTCCACATGTTTCATGAACATTCGGTATATGGTAATAGTTCATCAGAAGCTGTTATTTCCCCTCACAAAAAACAGTAATCATTTAAACTGCTTTTCACTCATCTTTAATAAAACTGCTGATGAAATGTGCTTTACAAAAGAAGCTGGGTGTGAGACTTGGAGAAACATGAGAAAATACAAACGATTATCACTGCAGAGCAATCAACAGTAATCCTGGGCAAAATGATTCGTTTGCACAAGAGTTGGTCCTCAGATGATCGGCTGGGACTCTCTGATCAGCCAATCCAATGCCTCCTGCCTACCCTGCCTCTCCAACTCTGCTCCAACCACCTCCCGACACTTCCTGTGGTACTCATTCACCCAGTCCCGCTGCAGGAGAGGAGAGCCAAGAGTCAAACCACATATACACGGCATAATGTAATACAGGATTTCAATAACATTGTAAGCTGAGAATGTTCATATTCTTCCTACAGAATAAAAAGCTGATAATACTGGATGTGCAGAATTTGACGTTTTTACCACATACATATATAGATTTTTGTAATCCGAGTACCAAAGCCTTACCTCCTTCTGAGTGAGAAGCTCCGTATTCATCATTTTCACTTGGATGGGAACCAGAGTGAGAGGCTCAAATGTCAGACTACCCCTGTTTCTGTAGTTGTACTGCACATACAGACAGAAAAACGAAAACATCATTAATTCATATCATTATTTTGCTACAAAGAGTGAAAGTAAAGAACATCTTAATGCTTATAATGATTATAGATATTTAGAGAATGTGTAAAAAAATGTGTTTGATCCACTGCATTTCTGAACATCCATTTGACCTGTTTTAACACCTACTTTGGGCTTAGCTGGTACAACAAGGACCACATTTTCCAGACGAATGCCAAAAGATCCATCTTCATAGTATCCAGGTTCTACAAAAAAAACCAAAAAACAACACACACAAATTATAGCCAACTGAGCTTTGGTAGATGTATATTTGCATATTTTTTTTAAAGATTTTCTTTGAATCTGTAGAAAAACTACAGATTCCTCTTTAAACTTGTGCACTACTTGGACAAGGAGATATCTCCAGAGGAGATGCAATGATGTAGCAGTTTTTGACTGTATTATATCACAGAAAAAAAATAGAAGGTTAATGGAAAAAGTCAATTAATTATTGACTTTTGTTTCATTTCCAGTGCACTCGTGGTAGTTATTGTTTTAGCTCTTTCCTGAAATTGCTGCTGGGGTTTCTCTGAATAAATGGACATTTATTAATAGAACAACCGCTCTGTAAACACCGTAAATGCAACAGACTCTTCATTTTATGATCCATTACATACAGTAGATCATACCATCACTGACAATCATGCCGGCCTCCAGCGGTTCATCTGCAAAGGTTTTGTAGCTGATGCCGCAGGGCCCCTCGTGAACGTTGAGGAAACAGCCCACCCCGTGACCTGTACCGTGGAGGTAGTCCAGCCCAGACTCCCACAGGGCTGCACGGGCAAACGAATCCAAGAGGTGGCCTGGTAAAGGAATAGAAGTTTGGATTGTTTTCTACATTTCAACACAAAAATTCAAAGGTCTTTTACTTCTGTGCTTGTGCATGCCAGAAAGAGTGTATTATCATAAAATACTGGTGGCAGCCAGTGGGAATTCTTAGCCTCCTAGTAGAAGCACCTAAAGTATGAATTTTAAAATCCTTGTTTTCCTGTTAAGATTTTCAGAAAACTTGACCTTTGACCTCTAACCTTGAGATCAAGTTCAGTGATATTTAAACTTGTTTGAGATTTTTAGCAGATGCACCTATGGCATCAATTTAACCTTCCATGTCGCCTGGCAGGGTGACAGCTTATGGCTTTCTACGCAATATACATGATTGTTCTCTTCCTTTAGCGTAACACAGTTCAAGATCACATTAAAGAAGCTTGATTGTCACTCATAACAAAGGCCTCTTTTTGGCCAAAGTGTTTATCTTGTAGAAATAAAGCATCTGCATTCCTGAATAGACAGAACAAGTACTAATCACTGTGAGTCATCTAGACCTTTGTTTGTCATTTTGGTGTAAAATCGTCATTTTTAACATCCGTGTACTGAAAACAACATCAGCATAGTCTTAAGGGCAGAGCTGACTGCTGCACCTTTTGTTCCATTGGGGAAAATGGCGGCACTGACAGCTATGTGTCCCTTCAGTACGTAGGTAAAGCATTCCTAGGAGGAAAAGAACACACATATTACAAAGATGCATATAACAGTTATTATAAATTAAACAGTACTGAGTCAACCTAAGCATAATTCAATTAAATTAACCGGTGACAGGATTATTTTAAGCAATCACCCAAACTTACCTTCTCAAAAGCAGACGGTGTCCCGAAGTGCATGGTGCGTGTGACGTCTGTTGTTCCATCGCTGCAAAACACAGAAGAAAGACGTAAAGAGGTAACTGATTATCCTAAAGACATCTGCTCTGCAGTACTTAAAAACAATCTTACTTACACGTATTGAGCTCCAGAGTCGATGAGATAAACTTCATTTACGGTGAGGGTCCTGTTGGTTTCAGGCAGTGGTCTACAAGCAAATAATAATAATAAATCACAGATAGAAGCTAAAATCTTAACAACTATGAATTAACAAAAATGACACAAATACAGTTTTTATTCACCAACTGACCTGTAATGTATGATCGCTCCATGTGGACCAACACTGGAGATTGTTGGGAAACTGAGACCCACAAAATCTTTCTGCTGACTGAAAAAAAGACCAAGAAAAGGGTAAGCATTAATGACAAGTCATCATTATATCACGAGACATATTGTAAACGAACAAAAGAATATACTGAGGCCTGTTTCTGTTTCTTGATGACAGCTTTGGTTTCAAACGGCAGTCACATGGAATAGTTTTTAATTACTAGTTAAGTGTTGATTGACAAATTTCTTCTTTCTAATGTGTTTGAGATCATCAGGTTTTTTGTTACACAGCAAACAGCAACATTTTAATCAATAACAACTTCTCCACCTGCTTCCAGCGCTTCCTACTTGCACCTCGGTGGGAGGTTTATAAGAAACACTGTTTGCCATATTTGCACTGTTTTTGCTTACTATAGAAAAGGCAATTGTGCCATTTATTAGTTTTGATGTCTTCTACACTGCAAAAAGCATTTTTTTAAAGAAATATGAGACTTTCGCTTTTTTTCCTGCAGAAGGGATAAAAATATTGCAAAAGCTTAAGCGGATTAATATCAGAATTTCAGTACACTTTGTTTTCCTCCTATGTCCAGTAGAGGGAGCTGTGACCAGTCTGTGTTCTGCACACCTTTACTCTGTTTGCAAGTTTAGACAGAGGGCTTCAAATGAAAAGCACACAAAACACAACAGAAATAAAAAGCAAAACAAAAGGCTCACAAAACAAATACACCAAACCCTCACAGAACACAAGAAACGTTATTTTTGGGAGACAATAAAGTGACGGACCAACCACGGAAGTGATGAGCTCACAGTAAACATCTAATAGAAAACTTTTATCTACACCATTACATTAATCTTGTGACTACAGCACACATTTTCTCCCTCGCAAAACCTCCGCTTCTTTTTAGTATGTCACAGTGCAAACCTTCACATTTTTGGGCAATTTCGTTTTTTCCTTAGTGTTCCTTTAGTGCGCTTTTGCAGCATTTTTCTATTTCTTGCCGTTTTCTTACATTGGTTTGATCTCTCACGGCCACCGTAAGTTTGCATCAGTAGAGGCTCACTAACAACATTCAGTGAAGGTGCATCTGTTTTGCGTACTATATGGCTTAGGGGATAATCTACAATAAATGAGTTCATTAATGCAATTTTTTTCCACAACCATCTCATTAAAAAAACCAAAATGTTTAGTGTAAATTTTGCCCATATTTAAACATGACTTGTCTTGTTTTGAAAGGGCTTCATATTGTGATTAGATTTTACTTTTCCATAATATTGGCATTTATAGGAAAGGATGAAGAATTAAGAGAAGTGAAAGGAGTTTAGATTTTAGTTTAGCTTGTAATTAAAACAGAATTGGCTCAGTTTCAGATAAGTGACAATAACTGATCTTAATCCATCCATGTGATGGTAGACAGAGCCTCCTCTTTCTGTTAAAGAAAGGTTTGTGCTCTATTTTTACTTTACCATTTAATTAAAAACTCTTTCATTTGCACAGAGTTACACTTGAGGGAGGATGCAGATTGGAACTGGACCAGCGTCTCTTAAAGACATCCTTTCCGAGAAAGAAGACGTTGAAGCTAAACTGGATGAGCTTGATCAACGTAATTTAAACAAAAAGCAAAACAAAACACACCTACGTAATTCTTCTGCCTTATCAGCAGCAGATATCTCAGTCACATTGCCTTTTGGAATCTGTAAAATAACAAAACCAACACATGTGAAATTTAACAAGGAGACAATGAGGAACAGTTTGCAGCTAATAACAAAAGAGCATCCAACCACAGCCTTCCTACACTCACATTGAAAAAAAGAATAGCAAAAAAAACGTGTGTTTCCTGGAAGATAAGTAAGTGAATTGTACTATTAATCAAAAATACTGTGAAAACCTATATTATAGAGGGTCTTTACCTCACAATATAAAGCAACCTTGAGGCTGTTGCTGTGATCAGGCGCTATATGAATTGAAATTAACCGAATTGAATTGAAAATTCCAGAAGTGTATGAATGAAAATAAAAACAAACAAACAAACAACAACAAAACCCTTTCTTTCAAGCCCAGGTAATACTCTTCATTCACAGACTGAGGAATCTATTCTGTGTCTGTGCACAGAAAAATAATGACGATACCTCCTTTTCCAACCAAGCGAAGAATTCACAAAGGGCCACTGCATCCTTGATCTGTTGGTTAAAGCACAATCAAACGGTTTATAAAAATATTATAGCCATAATAATATGTTGTACACTACATATTTCACAGGTCAATGATTCTTACATGGGCCATTTTCATGCCTTGAATCTCTGTGGCATTTTTCACAGCTTTGGCGAGACAGAGTGGAGTGTAGGGAATTGGAGTTCGGTGAGTCTAAAAATAAAAATTAAAAACCCATCAGGAGAAAACATTACATTAAAAAAAATGCAGCTCTTTTACCACTTTTAAATATATTTATACTAAATGAAAATATTTATTGTGTTTTGCTGTATTTTTATGAATGTAAAGAACCAGTTTCATATAGGCTAGAGCAGATTCATGTTACATATTAAGAGTTGTTAGTTTTGCTAAAGTTACAGTGTATTTTTCAAGTTTTACTTGCTAATGCAGCTGAGAAAATGAGTATTTCTACCAGACACTTAAACGTCTGTAATCTTATAGGTCTCTGTCCTCTGAGAATTTGAAACAGCATATTTTCAAAAATGTGACCCAGTAATTTGAGAATGTGTTGTCTGATAGGCACAAGGAAACAGACAGTGAAATCTGACAGACAACATCTCAACTGTAAAAAAAAAACCTCTGCCATTTACAAATAACTACTGAGTCACAAAGTCTTCAGGTATGCCATCAACCACTATTTAAAGCAGACACTACTTCTTCATACTTGTGTAAACGGATACGGGCTAGATACAGTCCAGTTTGTTTTGTTTTTTTATCTTCATTATCTTCTTTTGTGAACACCAGAAGTCAACTATTAGCCTCTAAACATGAACCATTTATATATACAGTGAGGAAAGTGCTGAATTTACGAGATGAAAGTGCTTCACAGAATGTCAAGGACAAGACTGTAGACCTGCTTGAGGCTGGAACTGTTGGTACGATTATTCAGAAGTGGACGACATACAAAATGACCATCAACCACGCTCTGTCTGGAGCTCCATGCAAGACCTTGCCTCAGGGGGTGAGGATGATTATAACAAAGGTGCATGGCAAGGATGTCTTACTGCAGTGCCTGGCAACAAGGATTTCTCCACCAAGTACTAAGTCGTGTTTTGCTTGAGGATTGAATACTTATTCCACTAGCTGACACGAAAATCAATTTATAACTTTTATGTAATGTGTTTGTTTTGGATTTGCTGTCGATATTCTGTCTCTTCCTGTTCAGATGAAACTACCACATGAACTACAGCATGTTCATTTCTTCATAAGTGAGCAAACTTACAAATTTAGCAGTGAATAAAGTAATGATTTCCCTCTTGATTAATCATTTCTCTCACCTTAGGAATGACCTGTGTGAGAGCACAACTGGCTTTATCGCAGATCCACACTTTGTCCTTCGGGCCAAGTGCAGCACAGATGGCCTGGAGCTCAGTGTAGACTGACTCATACGGAAAAGTCTGGATGCTCAGCTCAGGTTTGCTAGGGGAGTCCAGCTGCAGATGCTCTCTGACTGCAGGGTTAGAAAGACGCTTGAGGTCCACAAAAAACCTGCAGAGAGAAAAGGGTTGTTGAGTGAAAAAGTGAAATGCACAGGAGGAAACCCTGTTCCTCTGGCTTTGGGAGGTGTAATCGTGCCCTCGACTAGGTACTCCATACATACAGTGTACATATCGTAATACATATAGTATAGAATCTGTTAGCATACAATTATTTTTTAGATGTTTCAAGTGCATTGTGCAGTATAATTTATTAGCACTAACAGATGTGATTGCACCAAACACAATGTAAATGCACAATAAACTTTTCTCCCAAATTGTACAACTACTATCTAAGTTTTACAGTAAAGCATTGTTTGTCCAAATTCATAATTACTGATGCATCATACTGGCCATCACCTTATTGTATTCATTCCCACAATGGTATATGCAAAGAAAACTGGGTTGTACTCAATGTCTGCCCCACGAAGGTTGAAAAGCCCTGAGAAAACAAAACAATAAGACAGACAGATTTAAAAATTCAACCAAACAAAAGAAAAAAAGAAACAAACTATTCTTCATTCTATTATGATGCAGCACATAGCAATGAATACTTTAATTCTCATGAAACAATGACTCAGTATGGAGTGGGTGGTGTAAAATATCATTGTTATTATTAAACTGTCATTCATCCTTACAGGTTTCATCCCTATAATCTACAACTATAATCAGCTGGTTGAAGCCATCCAGCTTAAATGCTACCTGATGACGATCAAAATAAGTCTTCAGCTAATAAACAGGACAATCAGAAACAAGAGCAAATGAAGCACAGTGAACACAGAGGCCCTCGAATCTAGAGGGACACTCGCACATGTGTTCTCGTGTATCAAAAATGCCCACAGTGATATTTAAATTATGCAGAGTGAAGAGCTTAACTGAACTGCACTCAGAAGCAGGATAGGAAAACTTAACCGTACAGGCAATCTCATCCAGTGCTGTTGCAACAAACCAGGTGATCTTCCTCTCTGACATCTTGGCTCGCAGTGCTGTGATCTTGTCTTGCCAGGAAATACCTACACAAAGCAGAATTAACACAAGAAGACACAAGTTTGTTTCATTTGAGGCCCGTACATCTAGTTACTGAAAACTGGAAACGTGATTAAAAGGGTACAGTCGCTATTAAACCTGTGTCCAGATTATGAGCATCAGTGTTAACTGCAGTATTTTCTGCACAGTATTATAGTGCAAGTGGGATTTCTAAAAATATTACACAATTTGTTTCAGACAAACACCTAATTAGCTACTATTAAAATAAAATAAAAAAAAAAAACATGTAAAATGGGTTTAATGCTATTTAATTGCACTAACCAGTGTAGTCTAATCCCAGGCTGCGGAGTTGTGTGCTTGGTCTTTCTGGTCGGTCCGGCCAGACGGCATCGATAAGGTTATCCTGCACTGCTACCAACGAGTGGCCAGCACTGGACAGAGCCTTGAACATGTTCTTCCATTGGTCTGAAACACAACAGGAGATTTCGTAACATGCACAAATACCAAATAAAAAACAGAGTGTTACGTCATGGAGGCAAAAGTGTCACACTCTGCAGTAATCCCAGCAGATCAGCTGATCTAAATACTCGCCAGCATTCATACAAAGCTACAAATCCAACCGGCTAATCTCATATAGGCCATGCTGCTTAAGTCGTTTTAGCCTACGTACAGTTGTTGTCCATTTGCAAGCTGCTTGGCAACCCACATCCACCCATACTTGTCCTTTCATTCTGTTTCTGACAATTCAGATAACTTCACTTATCTCCATGTGGGCATTAGATAATATCTTATCTGTTGTCAACCATGCGTGCTGTTCTATACTGTGCTGTTAATACAAATTTGAAGTTAAAAATAAATGACCATCAATGTAAACAATATTCTTCTGATTATACAGATCCTAACAGAATTGTAATTTATTACCAGAAAAAAAAGAAGCAGTAACGGCTGATTTGTGGGTCTGAAGTAGAGACACTGCAGGATGCCTGACTCTACAACACAACGCAAGTGTATTTGTCTGAGAGCTTACGAATTCCTCCATTTTTTGTGCAATGCAAGTTAAAATCTAATAAGATGAGTTGGAAATGTTCAAATCACACTAGCTCTATATTCATGTGATTTTAGCAAGACATGCACCCTTGTTGCATAGTGCAATATTTCTGTTTACCTGCTGCAGCATGAGTAGTTTTCCAAGTAAAGCTTGCAATGCTAATTCACTGAACTAACATGAATATGATGCTGTAGCTTACCAGCAGCAATGATCCAAGGATCTACTCCCACTTTTGAGTTCTCAGGAAGAACACTGATCAGCCAGTCTTCCTGTGAGGGTGTCTCCTTCAGCCCTGTATATGATTATTAAAATCAGTTTATGACACCTTCAAGACATGCAAATGTATAATATAAATTACTCATACCAATGTGAAACACAGAATACTTAAATGTATGTGCGTCCACACTCAGTGCAGACACATAGTTTCTAAACTCAAGTTTTTCCAGTCTTAAATTAGGAAAAAAAACAGTCTGACTTATTGTCTAGCTGTGATTCAAGCCTTATTACTCATGCTGTGACAGATCTTAATGTCCATGTTGTGCCTGTGCAGCTGCTCCATTAGAGAGTCTCAAACTTTAGAAGCACATATAGTTAACTATACCTTTTAAAATGAGAAAAAACAACGATCAGTTAGTGTTTCTACTTTGTGTAAATTACTGAGAGAGATATTTTTTCATCACTCAAACACCAAGGTAGACATTACCCATCTTCATGAGGGTCCAGTTGTTGTCCATCTGCTGGCTTGCTTGCAGGAAGTATCGGCCATCAGTCCACATTGCAGCATGCTGCTCTGTAACGATGGCTGTGCCTGAATGGTAAAGTATGCAAGAAATTTTGCTCAGCACTTTCTTTTGGCAACTTGGTTTTATTTGTACACTAAGCATATCTATTCATTTCTCAGAAGCAACATATAAGGTTTATACCTCTGAGATGACAGCAGTGAATAAGCAGCCTGAGAAAGACTGAATTCTTCTTCTCTTGTGTAAAACTGTGGTTATGCCACGGCAGAAGGCTAGATTTCCAGTGTTTTATTACATTAATAAACCACCTTCCTTGAAAGTTCACAGCCTTTAATGTGAAAGAAAACTACTTTGCAACATGAGACTATGTGCATAGTGTTTTTTTTGTTCTGCCTTACCCTTAACAAACTAGCTTAACAAGCTGAGTTATCAAATGTTCCAGACTATTTACAGCGAAAATGTTTGATTACACCCACACTTGCACTGGGAATCATGTACAAGCAATACCAACCTGCAGAGCCGTCGAATCCAGAGATGAATTCACGTCTGCAGTCACACGGTGCAATGTATTCACTCTGAAAGTCACAGGGACACAGGAGAAATCAGCTTCATTAACAATCACTGTGAAGTGGCCATCCACCCAACAAACATTTTAATTGCCACCAGTCCTGTGCATGAAGAAGAAAAGGGCAGGGTTAGGAAGTGTAATGAGCAAAGAGCTACAATCAGTTGCAAAGGTCACACAAGACCATGAAAAGTGAATTAAGAAGTGAATTGAGTTCACAGTGAGAAGGGAAATTAGAGAAGTGACAGAAGTAAGAGGAGCAGCTGAGAGATTTTCCATGTGTCTTGCTCACGGGTCATGTAAACATATTAATTGTAGTAAATGCGATTTGATTTACCTGATGTGCATCTCCAGATGGGATTATGTAGGCCTGTATAGGCTCAGAGAAGTATTTACAGTTCTTCATTGCCTGACGGAGCTGCCTGAGCAGTTCTCCAGTTATCTTTGGAGACATGGCCTTTTCTGAATGGCAAAGGAGATATGTTTGAAAGAAGTCAAGAGAAAACATTAAAATTAAAAAAAAAAAAAAAATTCTACCTGCACAAAACCTTTACACTGGTATTCTTAAACATATTTTTAAGTGCTACCACAGACCAACAACAGCCTAACACCAAGGTCTGAATGAAAACATACATAGTTAAAAAAAGAAAAAAGAAAAAAGGAATCTCAAAATGCATCATAAGATAGGCTCTAATTTCTTGTCAAAGCACCGATCAGTGTCCAAAAACACTGATCTCAAGCACTGACACACCAGTACTCAATAGGTAAACAGATATGCTGGTACAATTCCAAAACACAGATGTGGTTCTTTAGAGTTTACCTGACTTTTCGGATGGCATGTTGAACTCAGATGACTGAAACTCAACAGACTGACGACAACCTACCCAACTATTCACGTGGAGCTCAAAGTCACAGGCCACACCTGGACCTTTATTCTGCTGCAGTATGCTGAATAAGCAACTGTTACTTAAGTCAAAGTTAAATATTAAAAGAATAAGCTGACTGGATTGAGGTGGCATTTGTGTGACCCTTTGCACTACAATAATCACCTACAGCAGTGGAATCCCCCATCACTCTCCACATTCAATGTGAGGCTGTGTAAAAAGAGTCCACAAACCGACCAATCAGGTAGCAGTATTCTGCATTGATGAGGTCTCCTATTGGCTAGAAGCTCAGCGTGCGGTTGTTGTTTACAAGTTGACATGAAATCGATCAGCTGCATTCAGTATCTGAACCACTAGCTAGTTAATTTTCTCAATAAAATCCAATTATTGTATCTGACTGTGTTTTTAAAAAGTAATAAAACAGACAAACGCAGAGTCTGTGGCCGAGTTTTCCATTGAGGCATCACTTTTTCCCCCCTGAAAAGGCCAAACAGAACAAACAAATAACTAATTCATTCCGAGTATCGGCGATGGATTTACTTGTGGGTGTGGTAGCACACCAGTGGAATACTAGGAAAGTTGCTAGCTAATTATCCAGCTTTACAGCTGAAAGGAAGCGCTTTTCTCGTCGCTTTCATAACAGACAAAATACTACAGGCGTGGGCGGACTGGTTTTCCTCATTTTGAAAACAGTCCACAGCCTTCTGTACTCGCTCTGAGCCGCCTTGAAACAAAACGCTAGCATTTCAATCCGCAGCTAGCGACCATAAAACGGTAAAGTAGCCCCCCACATGCAGCCAGTGAAATGCTGAATACACACCCGGTGGTTTCGCCTTGAAAATGCAACACTCAGATTTAAAATCGAAGCGCTCTTTGAACCAGCTCGGACCTTGTGTTAATTTACAAAACAGGAGGCTGCCATTTCGTTGTTGACGTTTGCGGTCACGTGACTGTAGCTTCTTCCAGTAGACGTAGCGGGATCCAGACTCGCCTCTTCCTCTGTGAATAATTCATGCACTCTCTACTGCAAACACATAAACGAAATACCATTTCATTAATATTTAAGACCGAGTCTACGCAGTAGATCTCTGAGAGTGCGAAAAGAAGCAAAGTATGTAAAGTAAGTGAAAGGCTACATGTGAGACAACTGAATCCAGCACACAAATATACACGACATAGTTGATCAGCCTGCATCTAATATATCATCAGCTCACGTCATTTCATTTCAATCCCTTTGGTTTTAAGTTGTGGCTTTAATCATGTGTATTTCTTTATTGCTAGTTTTAAAGATTTCTATTTCCGTCAGGGATTTAAATTTATCGATCTTTATCATTTTTCATATCTTTGTACAAGAAAGTTGAATGTTGAATAAAAGAGTGCGCACAGGGTGGAGTGTTTGCAGATGAATCTCAGGGGTGATTTGTGACTGAAGAAGAAAGAGTGATAGTGGTGTTTTACAAGGACAAGACTAGAAATGAGTATATCCGAGGGACAGGTCAGGTTGAGTGGTTTGGAGACAAAGTTGTAATGATTTGGGTATGCTAAGGATGGATAGTGGACATACTGGACGAAGGATGTTGAATATGGAGCTGACATGCAGGAGGAAAAGAGAGACCTCTGAGAAGATTCATGGATGTAGTGACAAAGGACATACAGAGGCTTGGGGTGACTGAGAACAGAGATCCTAGGGATAGCGTGAGGTACTGTCATGAGTGAGATGCAGATGATCAGCTGTGGTGAGCTCTAAAGGAAGCAGCCAATTGAAGAAAAAGAAGAAAATCATTTTTACAGTCTTGATGCCTTTTTGTTTATTACATTTTCTATTTGTTTACTTGTTTAAGTCTGTCTATCGATTTAGTGTTGCACTATATAAATATGTCCTGCTACAAGCTTTGTGTTAGCTCATGCTTTGTGCAGCATGTGTGTGTTGATATAATGTATATTATTTTGGTGCAATCTTTTTAATTTTTTACCCACATAGATGGAAAGTTGAGGTTGCTTGTATGGCCTTTAAACTGTTTAATATATATATATTTTTAAAAAGTGTCAGCTTCTGCTCTTTGTGTTAATCATCTTTCAGTTTTAGTAGGAATTCATGTGGGTTTTGAGCCAGACAGTTCACGTGACGCTCACGTTTTGATGTCTGTAAACAAAAATTCATCAAAATGTGGGAAACTTTCTGAATGTGTGGAAAAGGGTGAGGAAATGGGTGGAAAAGTGATATGCACTTTACCTGGACACCATGTTGATGAAAGGAATAACACTGCAGTCTATTTAATCTAATCGTTAGACATTTTGCAGCTAATTGGAGGTTTGTTTTGCAGGAATTAATTGAAAAGGTTTAAAAATCTTATTTTGCAAATCTTAACAGAATTACTGTCCAGCTAAAAACTGCATCTGCAATTTAAACACATTTATTCTGGAAACTGACAAGGCATCCAAACATTATTGTATTTTATTCACAATTTTCAAGATATACACAAAATTTCACGTGAATATTTGGAGAGTGCATACATGAAGAACAAAGTCTGGAGGCCAGAAGATACAATAAAACCACCCACCCATTTAAGAAACCAAATGACATAAATAGAAAAAAAATCTAGTTTGCAGAAATTTCTAAACATTAAACTCTTACTTGTTACCTAAGCCTTGTTACCTACAATTATTATTTTTACATTTATATTTTATATTTTTATAAAAGTAATGAAAAAAAGGAAATTCTTCATTGACTGAAAAAAAATTTCAATGTAACAGATTGTGTTTATTCGCTTGATGATCACTGTGCCATTTGACATTCTATTTACAATCTTTTTAAGGTCGTGTAACCCCACCGACGGTGCAAGGTGTGGCTGAGTCTCCGAGCTATAAATAAGTTGCTGAAGGCAGCAGACAGGCGAAGGCGAACATCAAGCCAAGAAGAAAAGTCCATGGCATGAGGGCTGGACTTGCACTTGGACTTGGAGTCGGACTTGTACTTCCTAATAAGAAATTAGAAAGGCATTCACAGGTTATTTGAATGACTAAGAATGATCACTGAAAACATGAACTGCGAATGCAAATATTAGATTTTTACAACCGACAGCAAAAAGCAAAGATGAAAACTAGCACAAAGAGACTTGAACAGGCAGAAACTGTTGGCAGTCATGCATGACTGCTCATCACTGCTTTTGTTACCTCCTAAAGTTCAGGTTTTCAGGTTATTTGCTGGGCTGGGGTGCACTTACTTGTACATATGTCAGACTCTCTGAAGACGCCCATTTTCTCACTGGTTTTGACAGAGCTCAGCAGGTCAGTGCTCACATTCCCTTTAACATACAGAAAAAGTAGCAGTGCTTACTTACACAAATACTAATGTACTTAGCATACTTAGAGCTTCACTGTTTTGTTATACTTCATAGAAACTGCTGGATCAATGGGTTATTATGAAATGTGAATCTCTGACAAAAGGGATGCCCTTTCAATATTTTGGCTTGAATCAGAAAATAATGCCATGCGAGCAATTTCCGTAAACCAGTTGAAGAAATTAATCTTTTTTATTCTAATAAAAATGATCCAGTGGTGGCCTTGTGCGGAATTTTTGGAATAGTAAACGCTTCACCTTTTAGGAGACCTCGGAGAGTATAAATGCCTGTCCTGTGCTATAGTGTGTGAAAGCTGCCTACAAATTCTCCTCTGTTACTCCCTGGGACAAAGGAAGGGATAGAAAATGAGACTCCCAGACAGTCAACTCCAGTCTCAAATTACTTTTCATTATTCCAGGTTTTCTGAAGATTTTCAATACCCGTTATTGTTCACTGTATTGATGTCCTGACAAAAAGCTTGGCCAGCCTAAAGCACCTGAACATGGATGCTGTAACATTCACACAAGACTAACATTAATCATGATAATAGGAGCAAGGGAACACTCGGGGACAGAAGCATATGACTCACAATGCCCCCTCATATATATAATATATACATATATTATAAAATTATAACATATATCAAATAATATCAGCTAAAAATATGAAATAATAAACAAAAATGGAAAAAGTCTAATCTAACAGCCAGGCAACTGGAAATGAATTATATCAAACACATTGTTTTAAGTAGTTCTAGATCAGTTCTAGGTGAGGAGTTAGTGTGTGCAAGTGTTTTGGACTGAATGGTGAAGAAAATGTATTATGTATCTTAACCAAACAATAACTCAGGTTTGATATGTCAGATATTTACAATAAAATATGATTAAAAATGTACATTTGCAGTCTGACATTTGACTGTTTGAAGCACGCAATGCTATTTGGACCAAAATATCTTCATTAAATTTTCAAAATAATAAACGTGCCCTGGTAATTAGCTGGCCTGTTTGATAGTTGTCCATCAGCTAAATGTCTCTGTGGTCACAATAAAGCAGGGAAAAGCGTTTCAGCTTTTTTATTCTAAATCATCTCATGAAGCAGAAGACGCATGTCAGGAATTCCCAGAGTGTGGCTTAGCTTTCCAGGGGAGCGCCTACAAAACATGATTGCCAGGTAATTCATAACAACCAGGAAATACTTTATACTGCTTTTGCATAAAACGCACCACAGATTACTTCTTATTTCGTTTTTATTTACAACCGTCATGTTCTGGCTAAGGATCGAGTAACTGTTGGTGCGACACCGAATTCCTTCACGATACACAAGTCGGGTATAAATCAAAAATAAATGCTAGAAGCACATTAATTCATGATTGACATTTTCAATCTTGGAGAGTCTGACACACATTGACCCCAAGTATTTGAATTAAATTTTCAAAATAGTAAAAATGCTCTGGTAGATCACTCTTATAGCCTGTTTGAAAACATCAGCTAAAGTTCTCTGTGTTCATAATAAAATAATCATTATTACTGTGGGGAAAAGTTACAGTTTGTCTTTATTTCAAATCGTCTGATAAAGCAGAAGACACGACAGACAGACATGAATTCCTAATATACCTTGCCAAAGACACACCTTTAAAAGACAACTGTCTGATATTACAGGCTACCAGAGACTGTAGTGTACTTTGTATTTCTTCAATAAACTTAAAATTTTTATCAATATTCACTGAAAAATTTGTATTAATATTGACATTATGACATTTTCTCACATCATTCGTGTTGTTCTTTTTTTTGGTTGCCAAAAATGGAAGTTGGATTACATTTTTTCTGCCTTACCAGATATCATGAAGTTGACTTGCTGACATGTTCCCCCAGATACAGATTGAGGAGATGTGGGCAAGATAGTAACTCTTGCCAGGTTCATTTGCAGTACGTCAGCTACCCTGTTTCGGAAGTCATACCTGGACATAAAGACACCGACATCCACTTTAACGTCATACAAACACTTGAACCCTACAACAACAACTATTTAATACAGCATTGATGAAAGTGTTATATAGTGCACTGTTTACAGAACAGTTTTATAGAACGTCTACACAAATGGCCTCCAGCAAGCAATTAAAGTGTCTTGAGTGATTTAGGATGACATGAAAAGGTATTCATCATGCAGTATGTTGTAATTACACTCACCGGCTGAATGTAGTCACATTGGGAAACGTCTGCGCTGCTGATGGGGATTCAGGGAGGATGTCGGCACAGGCTGTGATGTTTTCTCCATTCTTCAGCACTAAAGATCTGAAGACCACTAATAACGGACACAAAACATAACGAATAATTAGACTTAATAAAGTAAACTCACTTCTTTGTAGATTTTGAAGTTTTGTATTTGCTGTTATCACTGATCACATATGGGGACTCATTTCACCTGTGCTGTCTCCGGAGAGGCGAATAATGCTGTCAGTATAGAACTGTCTCTGTGTCAGGCTAACCATGCCGTGTCTCACCGATATCTCCCCCACCACGCAGCTCAGTGGGTTTTCTAAAGAACAGGTGGAGCTCTGCAAGTGGAAGCGAAAGAAAGAAGTTATTTGCACGTTTACCACAATTTTCGAACAGTAACCGCAGCTGGTTTTGTTCCTGG
Source organism: Oreochromis niloticus (assembly GCF_001858045.2). Classification (NCBI taxonomy): domain Eukaryota; kingdom Metazoa; phylum Chordata; class Actinopteri; order Cichliformes; family Cichlidae; genus Oreochromis; species Oreochromis niloticus. The sequence continues at coordinate 30,400,445 of NC_031971.2, read as the reverse complement.
TTAGGAAAAACTTGAACACTGCCTTTTCTACAATGAGTCTGAGTCTAGTGTTGTGTATATAGTATAAATACACAAAAAGGACTCTAGCAAGTGTGTAGATTTGAGATGAAGTTGGAGGAAGAGGAAGAGAGACGTTAGCAATATTCTCCAGTTATTGACCAATTGCATGACTGGTCCCAATAATGTTCATATTATGTCTTATACATATATTATATGTTCACATGTAACCATTTGGAGAAAAACATGTAGAGATTATTAGATGCACACATGTCAATCATGTTAGGATTACAATTATTTAGGCAGGTTTAAGTTTAGCATGATCCTTTGCAAAATCTTTTTCATATAAGCCAATAATTTGGTCATTGAGATGATTTATTTTTGATAATAAGTGCAGTTTTTAGCATCTTTATACTATTATATACATTCATATACCCTTACAAGCATAAAAATGTACTATATTTACACTTTAAACTGATCATCTTCAGGGCAGCCTTTGAATCTTAAATGCAGTGAAATTACACGTTTTCAAACTGAGGAACTAAAGAAACTTGTGATTAGACTCAGACTGGCCCCTTATTGCAATATGTGTCCCCAAACCGCCAGGAAACAGACACGCTTCTGGACTTCCTTCAAGTAACTTAAGGTCAAACTACCTGGCCAACCCCTTTCTTCTTCCACTTTTTTCCTTTCAATTTCTCATTTCTTAAGCGTGTTGTTTCTGTTTTATTTAGTTTTTGTATCCTTTTTACACAGATAAGATTGTGATCTCACCATCGATGTCATGTTGAAGGGATTGAATGTGTCTCCCACACTGTTGCACCCGGTGTCATTGGAGCCAACCCGATTAGTTGTGATGAACAAGGACGCCGTAGATTTCTTCAGTTTGGGATAAAATACAGATGTGAGAATGATGTCATTCAACACATCTATCCTATTAAAGGCTTAAAGAGAGTTTCACACTGATGGGTGGCAGATGAACACTGAGTTTTGTGATGGTGGCCAATAAGTTTTTTTTTTTTAGTTGCATGCATGTAGATTATATAAAGCTGTACTTACTTCCCCTGCAGATGACTTAAGGTTCACCTCCAGAGTAACATCGCTGCTGCTCCCATCGAGGAACACCTGCTGTCGCTGGGATGAGAAAAACAAAGTGCTTCAATTAGAAAGAAGGAATCTCATAGTTCAATCACAATTAAACACTTGCTTTGGTGAAACATGAATGCCGTTAAAATGAACCGAGTATAGATTTGTGGATATTGCTGTCCACCTTTTAGTGTAAAGGCATTTCACACTTTCACATTTCATTTCATTTTTCTTTTGATTCACAATGAAACCACTCTGCTTTGTTGAAGAACAACACTGATTACTCAAACTGCCTACTTCTCTTTAATCATATAGGCTGTTTAGAGATACTACAATCTCTTCTCTCCATTAGTGTAGTGCAGAGCTCAGTATGGGGCCTCTGGAGGGCAGCTGCCAGAGACAGCTGTTCCCTTGGTGAGCTTTTTAGTTTGGTGAAACCGCACGTACCATTAGCCAGCGGATAGATGCTAAGCTAATGCTCTCGTCCCCTCTTCCTTTTGCTTCCTGGTGCAAGCCATCGTAGGCATAATGAATTCTGTCCAGTGCAGCAGAAATACACTGTCATGTTTTTGTGGCAGCTTGGCTCCAAATAAGTTAGCAATGATAAAGAAACAATTGTTCTGCTCTTAGGCTATCAGATATATTATACCACGACTCATTCACTCATCTCATTCAATTACAACTTCTTTTTTTTCCTCTTTCAAACTGGTCTTGATACAGTATTTTACACACTGCTAGTAAGATTAGCAACCTTTTATAAGTAGGTAGCAGTTAAATACACTGCTTTAGATGTGGTGTATAGATGTAGATAAGAAAAGCTGCTGTCTTTCTAAAAGAAGGAATACATGTTTTTACATTTCAGCCTTTTTTGTTTTTACAGAGAAACTGGAGAAAAAAAGTTTAATCCTCTGTGGGAAATCCTGCCTGTGATGTCATTTGAGTCAGTATCAGTGTGAGCTAAAGATTAGAAATGTAAAACCTTTTGTTAAAATGTAAAATCCAAAAGAAGGGAGCTCATGAGATTAAAATTACATGTGCCTCACCTCATCTTGAAGCCATTAGTAATCCAAAGGAATGCAGTGTTAAATGAGTGTAGTACACACTCCCTAACTGGTCTGATTAGATGGCAATTGATTGTCCAATATCAAACATCAAACTGATTTTTTTTTTTTACATTTGTTGCAACACATAATTGCATGGTTTTGTTTTTTTTCCCTTCAGATATGTTCACTTGTTAAATACTTATTCATACAGTAAATCGGAGATTTGTAGCCATTATTGTTTTGTGAGGAACCATTTAGTCACAGAAAAATAGAAATTATTGAAATTAATAGACCAAACAAAAGAAAGAAAGAAGATGAGAAACATGAGATGAGTACCAAACACTTTATCTGTAATGATTCTTACCAGTCTAACTGTCCCGGTCACTGTACCATTAAAGACAGCCTTGGCAATAACCCATTCACCATCTGTGAGTCTGTCAGCCAAGATGTCGGCACACCTAATTCTGTAAAAAAACAAAACAAAACACATAAACAAAGAGAAACACAATCAAGGTAAGAAAATCCTATCATGTTCTGACATCTAGGTGGATCTTCAACAAAGTATTTTGCTGAGTAATTCTCTTTAACTGAAGGTTATCTTTGTCATGGCACAAAACAACAGGAAGTTATGTCCTTAACTGACATTTTACGCTGGTGTCCTCAAAACACTGACACCTTTTTGTTTCTGTGCCAGAAGTCGGTCTCTCAACTTACATATCTGGTTATTCTGCATAAGGATTTACAACTAACACGACCTTTCACTTGTTGGAGTTGTCCCAGAAGATAAACACTTCCTTTTATTTGCAACAGATACCAAGTATTTAAAAATAGAAGATTAGCTAACAATTTTCAGAAAAGAGATGATGTGGTATCCTGTATATGACATTGTATTTTTTTTCCCTCTTAATTTTGTGCTGTGTTATGTTCTTTCGTTCTCTCTGCTAAGAACACAAATAGTAAAGTACACATTCTCACCTTGCTCCACTGACATTGTGAACCACCAGTGACCTTCCCAATATGCTGTAGGGTCCATTCATCGACATGTCAGGGTCCATGTATACAGCTCCAAAGTTGTTTTGATCATTAAGCGTGCCGAACTTCCCGCTGATGTCTCCCATCTCATACTGGTCCACAGTGCCAACTCCAGGAGGGGGGGACTGTGATACGTTCCAGGCTAGTGGGTTGAAGTGGCCCTGGATGTTTGCATTTGAACAGGGCTCTGCACTGCCAGGTATGAGGGGCAACACGTGAACATGATAACCACTAGCTATGGAGTTCAGGCTCATTAAGGAAACATTTATAGTTGTGGGACCTTGTGGCACAGCCCGGGAGAAATCCACTTGTCCATCAGAAACTCCAGGGCCAAACCATGTACCTAAGCTAGCTTTGGGAACTTGCACCAATGTGACATTGGCACAGGCTACTCTTGGCCCGCCTCTTTCTGCTTGATGGATGACCACAGAACGGCCAATAATGCCGGGCTTGGGCACCCAGGAGGTGACATCAGTGAAGAAGTATTTTGCTGCCACTACCGTTAACGTGGTTCCAAGATCAATGGTACTGTGTTTGCTGGCGAGGTCTCCCACCTCACAGGATAGGGGACCAGATGGGTTACAGTTGAGGGAATAGCTGGCATCGATGCTGACGTTGAAGGGGTTCCAATGACCTCCTGTTGTGGTACAGCGGCCTTGATCATCATCCCTCTCTGAGCTGATGGGGTAGACGTGAACATGCCAGTTGTGGTTTTTGGTTGGTGTTGTAGGATTTCCGTATGCCAAATTCACAAAGATGGATACATCAGAGAGGGGGTTGTTCACCAGCTGTGTGAACCAGACCTCACCAACCACAGGGCTTGAAAATATGGCTCTGCCTACAATTATCTCGCCAGGATAACTGATACTCGTGCAAACATACCTCGAACCATTTGGTTGGTGAATGACAACTGAGCGACCTACAATGCTGTTCTTTCCAAAAAGGGGAAGATTGAAGTCTGTGAATGTCATGTCCACCATATTTTTGCCTGAGATGTTCCCGTGCTTGGCACTGAGGTCACCCGCCTCATACATGTCATGTGTTGACCCTGGGCCTTTTGGGTAAGTTGGGCTACTTCTGTTCAAACTAAATGGATTCCAGTGGTCACCTATACTATCATTTGAACACCGGTTTGTTAATGACCTGACAGGAAGATAGTGGACATGGTAAAAGGCAACTTTGCTCTGTAAATTGGTCAGATTGACACTCAACACTGTGAGATCAAAAGGGGAAGCCTGACGAAAACTGAAGTATCCTTTGATCCCATTCATGTTCACATCAGCTCTAACCTGTTTCACTGCCACATTATAGATCTGAGCACACCTGAAACTTGACCCCACCTTAAGGAAAAGAAACCCATTTGTGGTTTGGAAGCTACTGAGGTCCAGACGGGATTTTTGGAGCTGCATAGGGGTCCCGACCTTTATGGAACCCAGAGAGGTCAAAGATGCAGTATCTAAGTTTCCAAGTAGAATATCACAGTTTGCAGCAGTACTTGTAGCTCTATAGAGAGTGACATTAGTTTGTGAGGCATTAACTTGACCAATTGTCACAAGATCTGCAAGAACCCTGGAGCTGGCATTATCCATGTTATAACGGATATAAACGTTACCCGCGATGGGCCCATAGAACCTGGCCTGACTAGTTCCGAGGGTCTGACCTTGACTTACAACTGTGCATACTTTAGTTCCGTTACACGTTTGCAACGACAGTGAGAAGTCATCAAGGTTTGGTCTTTGCGCAAAGAGGCCGGACACATTGATGTTAGAATTTGAGGCAAGATCAGCTGTAAAAGTGAAGATGCTGGAGCCGATATTTTGTTCAGAACAGGGCTGAGCAAAGTGGCCATACATGACGGGAAACTCGCTGAGGGAAATGTTTACTGAACCACAGGATCCAGCCCCAGACACGTTGACAGTGGCCATTTGAGAGGTTGAGTTAAACTCCACCATCCCAATGACTCCTCCCATGTTCAAAGGTGCCAAAAACCGAACACAGGAAATGGAATCTGAAAAAGAAGACAAGGGGGAGCCAATTGCCGTGGCATTACTACACCTGTCAATGCAAAGCACTGAAAAAAACAGTACAAATATCCTTAAAAACTTAAAAAAGGATTAAAAAAGAAATCCCCTCAAGACATATTTCAACCTTGACACGACCAAGAAGTTGATTATTTAATATACTAAGAAGTCAAGTTTCTAATCGGTCTTTTTTGAACTGTAGACTGGGCCGCATCTGATTTCCAAAGTAGCAGAAGATTTTTCATTCATGTCTTACAGTAAACAACCTTGGATAAAAGCTCCCTCTTCTATTACAAATTCGAACACAAATTCAGTTGTTGACTATAAACATGTGTCCGCCACGCTGACCTTTACACTCTCACATTTTGTCATACTATAAAAACATCACACTTGTTCTGTATGTGCATTAGACAGAAACGAATATTCCACTTAAGGCCAGATTGTCTGACAAGGGTATGAAAAAAAATGAAAAATATGGGTAGATAATTTTGTTGGGAACATAACATTTGCTTAATATGTATAACAAATTTTATATTCCATTTGTAGCAACATTTTTACCATATAGTAGAGAACTGCTTGATAAAGTGTTTATAGGTTGGTGTGCATAAGGTAGAAACACTGGTTCACATTTGAGTTTCTGTTCCCGATTATCTGTTACCACCAGCTTTCATTTCTTTAGTGTTATTCAGAGAGTAAAAAGTGGAAATTCTACTTTTACAATGTGGTGGCCTGGTATGAAATACCTTCTAGTAGCCCTATTTTGATTTCCATTTAATTCTAATTTTAAAATGACACTATATTGATTCACAACAAAACAAAATCACCCTCTTTATTAATTTTATATCTATGAGTGTAATGGCAAAAAACTAAAGGTGGAACTTTGGTGTAAAAACAAAGCTTCAAGTGAGTAGAAAATCTCCCATTATTTAGATTGAAGTGGTAAAATCTTACATTAACTGTACCATAACTAGTTAGTTTTAAGGTGTAAGTGTTGATATACCAGAGCAACAACAGATTGGGGTCTTTTTGCAAACCCTCTAAATATGCATTAAACACCTTACACCATAAGTAGGTAATCTTTTTGTCTGGATCACCATCCTGCTGTGACAAACATCTTGTAATAAGCCTGATTTTCTTTTGAAAATAAAGCAAGTGATAAATGGGGAATATGGTTAACAAATATGTATGAGTAATGTATGTAGATTTCTAATAGAAAATTTCATAACTAGTTTCAAGCAGTCAGAGTTTCACTTTAACATCCCCTGTAAGAGATGCAGCATACTAAGCTTTGATCTTGAGCAGCTCAGATATCTACTGGATACTGACTTAAATTAATCATTACAAACAGTTGCTGTTAAATGCTAACTATTTTGCAACGTACTTCTAACGCAACACCTTTCTTTGAAAAACACTCATAAGAATACAATGTGCAGATTCATTAAACATGAGTTAAAATAAACACTAGGTTGCTCAAGACATAAATCATTCGTAAAGCCATTTTGGCCTAACTGGATAAGAAGAAGATTAAAAATTACTCACCAAGCAAAAAAACCAGCAGAGTAGCCCTGAGAAGGGACATGTTGTCAGATGTGTCTAAAACACACAATAAACAGAAAATATTGAAAGTGCAGGTTTGGGGGGAAAAAAAGGTAAGTCACAGCAGAAGAAGTTCAGTAATGGTAAATTAATGGACAGACTCTTGGTATATGTGTAGGTGTGCTTTCTAAGAGTCTGTCATATGTGACTGGTTCTCAAAAGCATGCAGCCTCCCTTGCACTTCTGTTTATAAGCTGCAGTCTGTGCTCTCCCAGCCTCTGATTGGTCCTCATGTAGGGAACAGTGCCTCATGCATGTGGGTAGGGGAGGGATGTCTGGTAGGATGGTTGGAGGCGGCTCACTTGATGATGTTCATTTCAAGCATAAATACAGGCGTTGGAAAGTACTTAATGGCCTTACTAATGTATTTCAAAATACAATAGTAAGCTCAAGAACTTTTTTTGAGACGTTGCTCTTCGTAGCATGCACCATAACATTTTTTAATGTCTCTACCTAAAATCATAACAAATAAATGCAGAATGAAAGAAAACAAAAAAATGCAGGAGGTTAAGCAGTTTTGTTTTATGTTTTTAACTGTTTTTTTTTTATCGTGATGTGAATAACTTGAGCAAGAACAAAGGAAGTTTAAAGTGCCCAACGTTAAACTCACAGAGGAACTTTGAAGTCTAATCTTACATGAGTACAACAGCTCTTTGAACACGCTACTGCTTCCACATTTTTTCTTTAAAATTCCCCTTTTGCACCCTATTTCTACCTCTTCCCTTTTTCTTCTTAAAAAGTATATGAAAACCAAAACTGCTACTCTGACAAAGTTCAGGGGAAAAACTGAATAGCAGAAAATAGCAACTTTATTTAAAAATAGCAGCTGAATGGCCCATCACTGTAAACTGTTACACTATGTAACTCTTTAAATATGTATTTTAGGGCCTTTGAAGTGGTTTTGGTCAGTCACTTTGCTTGTTTAAATCACTGATTGCAACAGAGACCTGAATCACGTGGTTCTGTTCCACTCTCCGCTCATACTGTGCACACAGGCGTGTCATTTGCACATGGATTCGCATGCAGAGAATAGGTAATCGTAGCTCAATATAGGCAACTGGAAGGGAAGTAAATACATTAAAGTAATGGTATTGTTAGTTGCAGTATACGCAGAGTAAGGTGAACTTCCCCACAGAACTGCGGAAGAAGAAGGAGAGTGAAATAATATATTAGAAGAACTTGAATAAATAAAAAAGTAATCTGTATCTTTCCTCTCAGTTAGCTCCATTTACTTCTGTGTGAGAAGCTGTCTTAACTGCAAAAGGCCATGATGGACATGATTAAAACATATGCCACAAATAGCTCCCTAGTTATGTGTAAAAGATGATCATTTTTGAAGCAAGCAGAATCATAGTGTTATGGTTTGGTTTAGGCCATCGTTTCCCACTCAAAGCACTTCAGATTCATAAGACGTGCTACAAAACATGGATAAAGCATGGATAAATATGCTCACTTGTGTCACTGACGGATAGAAATGATCTTAAAAAAAAGACTTTTTGCTTCTAACAACTACTTTACATGAACGTTACCTAATTTTATCTGTTCTACACACCTTAATATTTGTACACACACGGAAATGTTAATTTCTAAATTAAACACATGGAAGCCAACATTTCCAAAGGTAAATTTCCAAGAAGCACTCAGATACCTCTAAAAACATGTGGTGTCACATGGATGTACAGGATCTGGCACTAACGTGAAAATGACTTTGCAATCACTCTGAGAGTTCATTGTTACGTGCATATGATGGCATGAGGAAACATCTCAATGACACAAAGCAAGTCAAGCCTGCTTTGGATATGTTTTTAAAGCTATAATTGATTAAGCCAGCAGTTAAGCAACTGAGCCTACATTATTCACACCTCATTCATAAATTACTCTAGGTGGATGATGATGGATGACTGCTATGTAAACTTGGATGGTTAACATGAATTTACTGTCATACATCAAACAATGCTTTATATTTGGCCACAGTGTTCATCCACGTCAGAGCTCACGTGTTTTCTTGCACCACATATTGGAAAAATTCTTTTTGCAAGCCTGATCCGGTGTCCCAATGAAACAAAGTCACTTCGGATCATTTAGCTGGTGGTCATGAAATTACTGGAGGTAGCCATGAACGTTAGAACCAGACTATTAAGAAATCTGGGATGGATATGTTCTAATGGGAGTACAGGCTGTTATGTAGAGTATTTTTCAATTGTAAATTGAAAAATACTTCAATATGTGGAGAACCTTTCTAGGTTCTCCACATATAATATCTCCAACTTATACCATATCTTGTTTAAAAAGTCTGTTATTATAAAAATAAACAATTTCAGCCAGAACTATGATTTTAAGCAGGCAAAAACATGCAGGTCTGAAGAAATTTATGTTGTGTTACATTCACACTTTGTCAGTTTATGGAAGGATGAGGTGAGCCACAGGCCTGTACAGGAACCTCACAGTTAAATATTTCTTGATGCCACAGATCTTTGATTATGTTTAGAATTCCAAGATAGATTAGTTCTTTTTTTGACAGACTTGAGAAACAAAATAAAATAAAATGGCAACATCCCCTAAGAGTGGTACCCCGATGTGGCAGGCCATGAGCTCTTTCGTGTACTGGAGGGCCTTTGAAGAGGTTCAGGTGTCTCACTTGTCTTGCTTTGGTCACTGATTGCAGCAAAGGCTTGAATCACGACATGGCTTTGTCCTTTATACACAGGTTTGTCACACTCACACACACATGAATAAAATAAATAATGGCTACTAAATATAGGGAAAACGGAAAGAGGGCAGTCATAGCAGTTACTGTCATAGCAGCAGAGGATGGATGAGAGTGCAGTAACAAGTTAGAATAGCCAGAATAAAGAAGGATTCTCTATATCTCTCCTCTCACTTGACTGCAACAACTATACTTGTTTTTTTTGTTTTTGTTTTTTAATTATAAAGAACTTTTGAAGAGTATATGAAGTTTTTTCAGTCCAGAAACAGTTCTGTGTTGAAGATCAGATACTCACTGACATGTTGTTGTAAGGAACATTAATATTAAAACATCATTCCTCACTCAAAAATGCTCAAATTCTGACACAAATAGAAATTATTAACACTGATTATGCTTTTGGAGGAAATTAGATAATTTCTGTAAAGCATTGTTGTGACTAACCTGAATTTTCTGAAAACATGAACATTGCCCAGTTGTGACCATCATACGCTAAAATAAATTTAAAAAAAAAAAATTATAACACCTTAGCAGGTGTTAAAATTACATCAATACAACTTCAGATAAACTACAAAACACTAAATGTATTTATATTAAATAAATAAATATCATATAATCATAAAATCAGAAGTACCATGTGCAAAAATCTGCCCCCTGACACAGTAGCTTGTAGAACTACTTTTGAGAGCAATACGTTTAGGTAACATCCATATTTTCTAATTGTTTCTTAGATGATTGTGGAGGAATTGTGGCTTCACTCGTCCCTTCTTCACCCTTCTATGCAACAACACTTGCTTCTCCAAGGCCATTGACACGCTCCCAACCAGAAAAACCAAAAGTTCAGATTTTATAGATGTGGTCACATTTGCTGATCCTCGGTTAAATTGTTAAATAACAACACAGCGTAATAGGTCATGTTTTCTAGTTCATTGGCGATGTATTTATATCATTTTAAGACCTGCCAAAAACCTCATTATTTTAAAAAATGATGTCCTGATACATAAAATATTAGAAGACAAAGAGGCTGTAAATTATTTTTAGCATGACTGTAACGCAAGCTGAAAAACGTTTTGAATGCATAAAGAAATTTTTTAGAGCACTACAGTCCCTCTAAAAACAAGCAGTCTAATCAGGGCTTATGGGGAGTGATGCAAATTTTAAAACATTCCCTTTAAAATTAACAAAAATATTCTCTCATAATAGAGCCCATTGTTAACACGCTGGTAAAATGCCATCATGTTCTAAACAATCTCCCAACGTCCTGTACGACGGGTACTCAAAGTTACTTTCAGTATCACTGTGGTTTTATGATGATTGATTGACATACAGCGTTGTTTTGCTTAGTATGACAATGACTGGCAACGAATGGCTTTAGATGACTTAACAGATTTTTTTTTTTTTGGGTTACACAATGTGCAGCATCACTGTACTCAGCTGCAAAGAACTGGATCATGCTTAGTGTCTTATGATTTTTTTAAATTTGCATTCGTTTCAATGTCTTATGAAGATTAATTTGAAAGCTTTTTATTTGTATCATTAATCCAGGGATTCTGAATGATTTAATAACAGTTTCAGTAATCCACGTTCTTATGCCATAATCGAAATTATGACTGAAATGTATTTTTCTTAAAGCTTTTCTCCAAATATTTCAAAACTGAGCTAGTGTTTAAATATCCAAAATGCATTTAGGTGAATCAATGATCAATTAATATTCCAAATTACTAACATCTGCACCCCCAAAACTTTGCATGTTTTCACCGTGTTTTTTCTTAAACACACATGAGAAACATTTTTGACATGGAGGTCCATTCTGTACTCTGAATGTAAGTATCCTATTTGGATTGATGGCATGAAAAAGTGAAACTATATCATATGACTTATGGCTGTCCCCAGCACAAGAAAAATGTTTCTGCATTTGAGGAATTGAGAGTAATCTTTAAAGCTTAGATCCCACTTAAGGTGGAAATAAATATGGAAGTTTCTGGGCAGCAAACAGGTCTGACTGGAGGAGAATGATAGAAAGCGACATCTTTGTAGAGGTAGTCCATCGTAGAGGAAATAAAGGCTGGACTGTTCCTCAGTTTTGCATGTTGCCGTAGTACATGCTTAAAATTTGCTTAGATGCATAGATAGATAATGTAAAATTGAATTCTGACATTTGGAAAATGCAGTTGTTGAACATACAAATTGGCACTGAAAACATTATACTTAGCTAATGACACTTTACACCGGCTAAACTAGGAATGATTATGATGTTTTTCTCCTCTGTTGGTGCTGTTAGGTTTTATTTTTTTGATTATTTTTTCTCTTTGGGCTTTTTTTTTTTTTTTTACCTTTATTCTGTAGCAGTGAACAGTAGAAAGAGGGAGAGAGACAGCATGAAGAGACATGCAGCGAAATACAAGTCAAACTGGAACCTGTACCTCATGTGATTCAGGCCTTTGGCCAAAAGTTAATTTAAAAAATATTTTATTCATTCTAGTTATAATAATACATGATGGTTCAGTGTAGACCCTTCTACTTGCCGAGAGAGATCACAGTGATCACAATAATAGCAGTTTATGTGCCGCCGCAAGCTAATGCTAAGTCAGCCATGGAGCTACTCCAGCGCTCCACTAATAAACAGCTAACAACGCACCCGCACTGCGCTGTGATCGTGGCAGGGGATTTTAACCACGCAAACCTGAAATCTGTCCTGCCTGGATTCTTTAAAAACGTGAGCTTTCCGACAAGGGAAAACAACACACTAGACCAGGTCTACGCCAACATCCCAGATGCTTACAAGGCCACCCCCCTGCCTCATCTCGGACTCTCTGATCATCTCTCTCTGTCCTTGATCCCTGCTTATAAACCTCTAATTCAAAGAGAAAAACCATCTGAAAAAACAGTAAGAGTGTGGACCATGGAAGCCACCACGGCCCTACAAGACTGTTTTGATAACACGAATTGGAGTGTATTTGCAGAAGGATCAGACTTGGAGGGCCACACATCTGCCGTACTCTCATACATCAGCTTCTGTACTGAGAGTGTAACAACAACAAAGACTGTTAAAGTGTTCCCGAACCAGAAGCCATGGCTCCACAGTGAGGTAAGAGCAGTGTTGCCAACTCCTCAGTAAGGAAAATCGCTATTGGTTGTCCTAAAAGTCGCTAGAAGTCGCTAAATGACATCATCACCTAATTTGCATAATTGGTCATGCTAATATAATTGTAACCTATGTTGTTGGAGAGAGAAATAACATCGTGGAAGAGACATAAAGTAAGTAAAAACCTCCTAAATGCATTTAGAGTTTATTTAGAACTACAAATTAAATTTCTTTTAGCAATTATTGTTTTTTTTAATGTCACAATTCCAGCCCTGCTCCTTTACCCGGGCTTGGACCGGCAAAAGTGACCCGAAATAGGCACTCTGGTGGAGTTACTTTGTGTGTGTGTGTTTATAAGTAGTTTTAAACCTTGTGATCCACAAAACAGCATAAGAGTAAAAGAGTAAAAGAAGAACTGACTCCATTACAGCACCCGCTGCTTGTTGAGAGTAAAAGCGATACGCGCTTTCACGTCTTTTTTTAGCGACTTCTTTTAGAAAAAAAAGTCGCTAGGGGGTCTGAAAACTCGCTAAATATAGCGACAAAGTCGCTAAGTTGGCAACACTGGGTAAGAGCCCTACTAAGAGCACGTGACAGCGCCTTCAAATCAGGAGACCAACAAGTCTACAAAGAGGCACGCCAGGTTAAAGCTCAGAGACATCTATACTGGCAGACTTCAGCAGAAAGCTAGCATCATCATCAAAGACCCCTCACACCCTGGACACTCACTTTTTTCCCCCCTTCCCTCTGGTAAACGCTACAGGTCCATCAGGTCAAAGACAAACAGACTCAACAGAAGTTTTTACCCACAGGCTGTCAAACATGCCCTACCTCCACCCTAATTGGAGGATAACTGCACTGCCAACACTCATGGACATTACACCTTATTTATAAATCGTATTTCTGTTCATACTTCAATGCAACCAACATTCCTACCTCTTTAAACTGTATTTATTATAACCTTATTTAGTATAGTTGCAACAGCACCCGCCCACTCAATGTGCAATTTCACCCCCCACACACACTTAATGTGCAATATCGCTGATCACACTGCACCTCTCAATGCACCTGCTAGTTAGATGGCATGTATGTGTATGCATATAGATGTAAGTGTGTGTGTGTGTATGTATGTATGGATGCATATATGTATATATACATATATGTATGTATGTATGTGCGTGTATGTTTGCAGGTGTATGTATAACTTGTACATATCTTTCTTGTGTAAATGTAAATTTGTCTGTTATTGTGTAAATACTTACGCTATTGTGTACTTCACACATATGGAGAGATGCCAAACTGCCTTTCATTGTTCTTGTAACAGTGACAATAAAAAGCTATTCTATTCTAAACTGCTGTCGTGCAATGAGAGAACCAAACCAAAATTCCATCCTACTATGTAAAATGACAAAAAGATAATTAATTCATTTAATCCTTTTTGCTTTTTGTCTAGAAAGAAATGAAGAGTGGCCTTTGTTGTTTGTATGTGTGTGTGTGTGTGTGTGTGTATGTGCTCATGCGGGTAAAATTGGGAGCAGTTGTTTTACATTGATTTTACCAGTAGATGGAGTCAGCGTAGCATGAGTTATGTGTTTTTTTCTGCTGAGGTTACTGTTTGCTGAATAAGTTTTCATCCCATACATCAGACACACAGAGAGACAGACACCTATAGCTAATTAAGAATCACCAGTTAAACTAACTCCAAGCATATCTTTGGACTTTGGGAGGAGGAAAACATGCAAACTCCGGCTGGCGGATACAAACTTAGGACTTGCTTGCTGTGCGGTACTCTAAACCCAAGTACACATCATCATCATCAACTATCACGATAACTTAAACAGCTCCACGCAGAGTGCCAAAGGCAAGCTTAACATTACAGAACAGTACCATTTAAGTATATCCTACACACAATAAAGAGCAAATAAGTTACGCCTACATGTAACAGTATTCCCAAGAGACATTTAATTTGTTAATGTAGTATGCATGCAGCATGCGAATAATCTACAGGCACTCACAGCCTATTTAAACGTTCAAAATCTATTTTAAAACTAATGTTTATGTGATTAAACCGTGAACTGTGAAACAGCGTTTTATATTCACCTTCTGGTTGAATCAGGTCAAAATATAAATACTACACGTCAACAACAGCACGCCTAGATCACGTGCGCTCAGTCTCCTGCGAGGGATTTGCAAAAAAATGCACTGCCTACTTCAGCGCACGAGATGTCACTTCCTGCTATATTGTGAGCTGATGTCGTGTTTCCGCTTCAGCCGGCATATGAGCTCCACAGCATGCGTGCTGCCTGCTCTACCCGCTGGGAGCGGGTCAACACCACCTTACTGCCTGAACGTCAGTGAAAGTTACCGGACATCTGCTCGTTTGAGCTGAAGCTGAGCGAGTCGGGGACAAGTGCACGTCTGCAGATCTACTGGCTGCTTCTAACGCGAGACCTCCTCATTGCAGGTATTCACGTTTGGTGTATAATACATGTACCGTGGGTCTACACAGCTTTTCATTTATTTAGTTGTACAGTTGAAAACATTCTAGCTTGGGAGCCCTTTTATTGACCTTTTATAATTGTGATTTATAACACTTTCATTTTTCAGTGAGTTTTTAAAGTTGAAGGTCAAGTATGCTATAGTAGTACCTCCTGCACCTGCACTCAGTGTCCTGTATCTGCTTTACTATTAGGGTTGCACTAGTGTAAAAAAAAACTGTTGAAATTACAACAACTAACTTTATTAATAATTTATTGTTTGTTTTCTTCCCTTTTATTTATGCCTTTTATCACTTCATCGTCCAACATCCAGCCAGCTTGCAGCTGATGCGACATAAAAGCTTTAAAAACAAAGAAAGAACCCATTGTCATCAGTTAATCCAATCCTGATCAGCTAATTTCGGTCAACAGAGCCAATGTCTGCCATATGTGGAGCATCCCCAGTTTCAACATACAGTATGTGTTTTCAAAGATTGCTAATGCCTGTCTACACATATTTAGCATTTAGCCGGTTTCTAATACTTTAAAAGCGTACAACAAAATCCTTGTAATCAGGATTTTTTTCTTTTCATCTACAAAAAGTTTCACATTGAGTCTGACATCTCCAAATCCAGAATGCGTAAGAACATTAAAAACAACTGACCTCAGGAACTACTTTTGAAAGCATTGACCCAAAGGAAATACCATACAAGGCCTGTTGTGTTTTTGGGGGTTTTTTTGTTTTTTTTAATTTATAGCTTAAAAAACAAGAGTTGTTAGCAAATTTTCATCAATCAAGACTTGTGGTTCAGAAGCAAATAAACCTTTTTTTTTTGCAAAACTGAACTTTTGCTCTTTGGATGTAAGTGGAAACAACAAGCTTCAGTTTTATTATAACTGGGAGTACCGCTTTGCCCACAGTAAAGCCTTTTTTGAAGTCTAACTGGGCAGCTCCTTCTCCTGCAGAAGCGCCTTCGGCTAGTAAATATCTTTTCATATCTGGTTTATTTAAATAAACAGTGAATATCACTCACTGTAGGGGCTGTTCAAAATACCTGCCCACAGCCAATAACAGCCTATGTCACAGTAGCTGTCATGTGGCGAGGCTTGCTTCTTGAAGGGCAGTTAAATGGTCAGCAGCTGACTTTATATTTCATTGCTTTTCATTGCTTTTTTGCATTTCCCCACATTTTCCCCCATATTTTTCTTTTCCTTTTTTTTTTTTTTTTTTTTTTTTGTTATCCTCAGAAAGCTTCCTCCATCCCTCTCTCGCTTTCTTTGGCCCTTTATGTCACCCCATCTCATCAGCACCTCTGTGTATGAGATATTTCACAACCTGAAAAGGCTCTGTAAGGATATTTATTTCCACACCAAAGTCTGGTTGTCCGAACCTAAAAGGGACCCACACAAATATGATAATTGACTCCAAAATGCCTGGACTCTGACGTGCTTGATGTCGGGTTTTTTGTTTCTGTTTCTGTTTCTTCCCCTCTTTTATTTTGCTCAGTGGAGCTCTTTGAAAAGCTGTGAATGTTTGCCATATGGACCTGAAATCTAAAACGGTATTCCCCTCTTTCTCTGATTTACTCGGATCGAAGGGGCCCTACTTCAAAATCCTTCAGGGACTTTCTATAACTTGGCTATTTAACCCAGACCAGTGACTGCACAGAGGGGGGGAAAGCGAGCATATTCCATATTTATTTTTACTCCACCTCCGCACATCCTCTCTGATGCAAACTCCATTTTCTCTTGTGTTTTTTACTCCAAGTGTTTCGTAAGGTCCTCATGAATATTGCAGTTGCTGGAGACTCGAGGGAGGAGAGATGGTGAGGTTTCTGTCTCGGTTCTAATGTTAGTTGACTGAAGAAGAGGAATATTGCAGATTATTGGGCTTTGACAGTGTGGGAGGAAAAATGGCTAACATTTATCAGTTTATCCAGCTTTTTTGCAGGTAATTTATGAGAAAGCTTTGCTTTCACACAACTCGGTCATGCTTTCCTGATATTGTTTTGAAGATTTCTGTTTTTCCTCCCAAATTTCCTTCCACCAGCACATCTACCTTTATTATCATATGGCACTATACTGTATGCCCTTCCTTGTACGGTGTTATTGGTGCAACATGGAGGTGATCTAACTTGATTTCCCCACCAATATGACTTTCAGTACTTCATGACTCATCGTGGTGGCTTCTGTCAAATGAATATGGGTAAAGTGACGTAAACCAGCTAGTGCTAGATAGTGGTGGAAAGCAAATTGGAGCTTGTTAACTAAACTTTCATTGGATCTGAATTAAATTCCTATGATGTTTACCTGTATTCTGCGCACACAGTTACATTTACGTAGAACCTTTACGAACCAAGCAGACAGGAGTCTTCGGGTTCAACACAACTGCTGTCTTTCTGTCTGAGCTGATCTCTTGTTTCTCTCCTGATGAATGGTTTTATAATAACACAAGACATGACTGAGTTGAGTTAATCTTCAGATGAATGCTCAGGCACAGGAAGTACACTGTCCACTGTGGCGGGGGACTGGACTGACAGCCTCATAGATTAAGTGACTTAATAACAGAGTGGCTGTGACTGGTTGAGTGGGTGCAGTCTGTAGGGACCGTTAATGAGGCGTGTCTATAGTAAGTCTTGATTGCTTGGGAATGTTGTGTGGAAACAAGGAACAGAAAAACAAGGAGGCGGATATTAAGACTGAAGGTAATTGATGAATGTTTTTTTTTATGTTAGGAGCTGCTTAGTGAGCACATGTTGGTGCACCTTTATTTCCTGGCCTTAATACCTCCTGCACACCTCAATGTTTTATGCAGTCTTTTTATTGCGCAGAACTACACAAGAAAAACGTATACGTGTTTGTGAGCCCAAAGCTATTTAAAATGCGTACAGCCCAGTGAATTTGAACCTGTCCAGAGGACAGAGATGACTTCATCATTACCTCACCCTGCTCTGCTAGAGGACTTATCAAAAACATGTGGCTCCACTCTCCCTTCTCACTGCAAATTGATTGAGTCTTGGACTCAAGTGTTTTCCTTTTGTTGGGGAATGTGTGCGTTTGCGCACATGCTGGCTTAATTTTATCATCTTGGATTTTCTTTTCTCTCTCTGTCATTCATTTGGCATGTTTCAGCGAGCTGCTCTGGGTTTGGTCAGACAGGATAGAGGCCCACAAGGTTGGAGAGGATGAAACGCCATGCCGTTCAAGCATGTGTATGTGTGTCTATTACACCCAATGAGACAAGGTGGCAAACGTATTGCGGTGGCATCTTAATTTGACTGTATTGTTACCCAGGTGAACAATAAGGCTTTTTAGACTTTCAATCTGAAATTTAAGGCTTATTGTTGGTTTTACAGAAATTATTATTTGAGCTACAATGCTATCAGAATGGAAAATTGTTTTGAGTAGGACTGAGTGATATGATCGACCAGCCTCTCTGTCTAAAATCCAGTGATATTTAAAATATATTTGTAATACAAATGGGTATTATTTTAAATCAACAAGATGAGCTTAGACAACTTTGAAATGACTAGGCCATTAAATACACAACCTTTAAACCTTTCAACTTGGGATATGTTTGTGTGTTGGGGGGGACTTGTGGCTAGCTCAACTAGCATGAGTAGGCTAGTTTAATTGCAAGGATATTTGTCAGATACAGGAATTTCCACCCTAGTGCTTTGTTCAAGACTATTTGCCATCAGTAATACGAGGCCAAGTATCCATGGCAGCACATTCACTAGTCATGCTGATGAAAATGTCCCATTGATGTCTGTGTACAAATCTCCACTCGGTTTCAATGCCCTGTGGTTCTTTTCAGCAGTTGAGCCTTATACGTTAAACATTTACTGGGTTACCACTTTAGGATACACACTAATAAAGTAGCAAAGGAAAAAGACTTGATGGAAAAGGAAAAAATGGCCAGCTCTATTATGGAGCAGGAGATTAACATTATCCTCTTCCATTCTCGATTTGGCCTACTTTCCTTCGAGGGTTAACGTAAACAAAATAGCTGTTTTTTTTAGTCAATGACATCAATTTATTATCCAAAAATAATTTGCAAAGAACCCGGCAAACTACATTTTTGTTACGCTCAATCTCCGGCCTCAGTCTTCCATATTTTTATTCGTCGATTCCCCTGACTCGGAGGTCTCAGACGGAGCCAAACAGTTCCTTGTTTTATGCCTTTGTGCATCCACTGACGTTGCTGTTTGATGAGATACGCATGTGGGCTGGGTGTTTAGATTGCACATTTGTTTGGTTGCCAGAAGTCCCAGCGGGGTGGGGTTAGAATAACCTTATTATACACTTGTGGGCGGATGAATCACTGAAAGCATCTGACCCAGCGTGGAGTCGAAATGACTTCTATCCAGCTTAGGGGAGGTGTGTTTATTATTATGTGCATGCGTGTTGATATTTACAGCATTAGTTTCACTGTATATTTTCTTTTGTGTGTATGTGTGTGAGGACAGGCTGGACATGGGGTCAACAGTGGGTCTACTGATGCAGTTTGAAAGAGTTTGCATTGATATTAGAGTGTAGGAAGTATGGCAACAGGGCCAGACAGTGACCACTGGTGAAGGAGACTTTGAGCCAAATGAACTTTTGGGGCAGACGATGGCTCCTATGAGCCACCGCCCGGTGGTCGCTTTATTAAAAGTCTCTCTATACGGGTCAAGAAGTTTCAGATCCCAAAAGTTTGCCGCTGGAAACTACCAAGATTCAATAAGTTTATTGTCATGTACACCGTAAAACACAAATGGTTACGCATAGCAATGAAATTCTTACTTTACAGGTTCCCTTCATACAACTAAAAAGAAACTAATAAATAAGTAAAACAGTGCTTTGTAGCACTTGTAGATTATGTAGCTTATGTGTGGGTGTAATCGGAATTTAAAGTGCAAGTAGTTGCAACACTGTCACACAACCACACTGCTGTTTTCATTGGCTTGAGTGTGCAAGGTGTGGGGGTGTGGGCCATTTTCCCATTACTGTGCCCTGAGGTTGTGCATGAATATGGAGATTAGATGAGAAATCTTCCAGGTCACAGAATCTACTCAATTAACAGAGTGTCATTTTGCATATTTACTGACAAAGGGAAGAAAATGACATGTCATCTGAATCCATTCCTCACAGCATGTGCATGTCAGCCTAATTGGAGCCTAATCTATGTGTGCGTGTGTTTCCAGTCATGTGAGTAGCTTCTATGGATGCCTTCATGCCGTCATTATGGGTGTTGATCCCCTTGCTGCCAGGGGATCTGGAAAGGATGCAGTAGTGCTATTTCTAGTGCTATGACTAATAGCTGAAATTCTGTTTTCACACACTGTGTGGAAATTCTGGGATCCAGTTAATAAACAATGTTTGTGTTTTTCCTGATGCAAAAGGTCCAACAATTATTAACCTACACACACACACACATACACACACACACACTCGTACCAGCTTGGTTGCTAACTTCTCACTTTGGCCACTGTATTTGAATGTGGTATTTTTGTGGGCCATTTGGGTTCTGACAGTTTTCTTTAAATTATTTTTTGTTTATTCTTGGATATCATTTAACTTGTGACTTCTGTATTTTTATTTTAAAAAAAAATGAAGTGAAAGTAAGTGTGTGAGAGAGTGAACTCTGGTTGGCCTCGTTTGTTTAGGAAACACACTTTATTGCCTCTGTGACCAAACAGCTACATTTACCACATCATCTGCTAGGCACGCCCTTGGCTTAGTTCCTCCTTGTGGAAACGCACAGGGGCACACCACGGTATTGTCATATCACACACTGTGACAAATCACAGTAGGAGCACTGAGCTCAGCTAGCTGCAGAAACCTGGTGTTGGTGTGGGTATGTACTGTACTGTGCTCCTCTGTCCTATCGCTATCTGGGTCAGCTTGTTTACTAAACTCTTGCGCTCGACTAAAATGCAGTGTCAGCACTGTCAAGTGTGGCCTTGAGCTTGTGTTTTGGCAACTGTTTGTTATTCTTAGTCATGCTTTAGTTTGCTATATTTGCCTGTGTGTGACAAGATGCGACATGAATCTGAATGTCTTCTTACAAAACAGTGCTGACGTTTATATGGCATACAGTGAGAGTTGTTATTGTTTTGGTTTTAATGACACTGAGAACCCCACACAGTCAGCACTGTGGTTTTCCTGCACCTGTGCTTCCCAGGGATCACTCATCAGTCATTTGATGTTATTTTAAGCACGTGTGCAAAGCTGGTCTTAATGAAATTTTGTATTTAAAGGTGGCATTGGTGACAGACAATTAAGCAAATCCAAACTGTAATTCTTCTCATGCTGGATTACACATGGCCATGTCAGCCTTGTATGCATGCTGCATGATTGTTGTAATGTGAATTCAAAAGTGGCCAAAGAAGGCAGACGAATATTTTAAACTGCAGTATGCTTTCAGTTTGCTGGATCGATGATGCAGTTATGTAGAATTGTACTCTCGAGGTCTGACAGTCGTATAACTAGGTATAGTCAGATGTGCAACAACCTTGATCACATTATAGTGGTATTTACTCCAGATAATGTTTCAAGAATCAGGTCAGAAACCACCCAAAAAACACCCAAATGACCCGTCATAAGGTGTGATGCAGCGGTATCAGCAGCATGACACGGAGAGAAGCTAAACGAGGAAAGGAGCGATATTAGGAGGGGTTGACGGATATGAACACAAAGAATGGTCACTTCATTTTTAGGAGTTACCGATGTTCAGGTTTCCCATTTTCTCAAACTTCTGTGTGTCTAACGTGTAACAGTGGAGCAGCATCACAGTATTGCAGAAGCTGTATAAAGAGTTTCCTATATTCTAGCTATGCTGCCATGTAGCTACAGCCAAGGTGACTGCCACTTCTAAGGTGTGTAACATAGCAACAGCATTATGACATGTAACCACAACAGTTACATGTTATTAGTCACCAACGTGACAATGGGGCGATCAAGATAATTTCTGAAATGTTGCTAAGATGTCTTTCTTTCTTCCAACTGCTAACCAAGCCGTACATCGTTGGCTCCGTCACGTCAGATCCGTATTGTACATTTGTGTAATTTTACAAGTCGGCAATCTCCACAATTTAACTTTCAAACTCAAAAGCAGCATCTACCTCCACATATTCCATTGTCTGCTTGGATTTGCATAAACAATGATAATGTATTTGCTGGTGATGTCACTATGCCGAGCCCTATACTCACATTTATTTATAGGGTAGGTTGGGCATGCAGGAGTGACACCCGCTACACCTGCTTGCTTGCTGTGAATTCTCTGCACAGTTCCCAGCTCTGTTCTCACATGAGTTTAGCTGAACCTCATACACACTTTTTGCTAGGGATCCGGCAGACTGTTTCTTTTTCTATCCGACTGTGTTGGACATCTGCCTTCTCGCAGGTAAAGTGTCGAAAAAGTTCCCACGTAGAAAAATCCCCTAAATGCCGAATGCATTGAAACAATGTGTACACGTCAGATAGCTATGAAAGGACTCACTGAAATTTAAGCAACTGCATATTTTTGCGTGTTTAAACCCTGGTGAACTGTCCTGGTGTGACTTGATGGAGGAAAAGACGTTGAAGGGGAGAAAAACCAGTTGCATGTACAGAGGCACGTAGCTCATCACCTGCACTCTACCTTAAATCTGACAGTTTCCTGAAAGCGAATACTCGGTCAGCTCAGGCTATCATTAAAACAACTTTTAAGTTTGTGCCCCACAGCTCCAGTACGAATACAGTATAACATTTCAGAAGGTTTTATGTGCGCTTTGACGTCATTACTAAAGCTGGGACCTTACCTCATTCTGAACTCCCACCTCAGTCTGGTATCGAGGTCAATGTTTCTGCAAGACAAATCACGGTACTGTATGTACAGGAGCAGTGCGTTTTTTACACTGTGCTGTTGTTGCTCTGCATTAGCTTTGCTGGAGGGCTGCTGCATGTTGTTAGTGATGCCTTCTGCTCACTAGCCCCGACAGCATGTTGTTCGGGTAGCTTGTGTGTGCGCATGGCTTGTGTGTTTGTTTGCACATTACACACTTGTACAAGTGTGTAATTTGAACAGCACATTGATGTGTATACACCTGGGCTCCCTTTAGATTTCATTGAATTTAAGTAAACTGCACATTTTTATGTTCCTGTTCTTGCTGCTGGTGCTTCTTACTTTTTAGATGCTAGTTTTACATCTTTAATTTTATAATTTGTCCATGGGTTTCTGAAATGGGTTAATACTAACTGAAAATTAAAAAAGCAAACAAATATATGTATCTGTTGTGTTGCAGCACAGGCTCACCAAGCTACTCTATCTGTTGTAGATCTTACTGGTTGTGGGATTGTTTGCCCGTATTAGTCTCTCAGTCATTATAGAGGGAAACCTCTTGAGACGGAACAGAAATAAACAGGCTGTCGCAAGATAACAGATTGCACTCCATCACATCCAGTGTTCGCTATATCCTATGAGTTTAAGTTACTTAAGAAGCAATATTGCATAATATCCTGTGTATTCAGATTGCAACATTGCTCTTTTATAAAGAAAAGATCCACCCTAAAGTCGTTAAGCAAAGATCGAGGAAAAGCTGCATTTATATTTCACAGCCTGTCAAGTCATGTAGATATGTCAATTTAGATTTGTGAGTTGCCTTGTTCTGTTTTTCTTAGCACAAATTTTATTTCTCATCACTAGCTAAGCCAGAATTATTGTGTTGCACCTTCAGTTTTAAGTATTAGTAAAGAAATGAGGATGACCAGGTACTGTTTAGATTGTAGAAATGTCTTTCAGTAATAACATACAAAATCCTAATTTAAGTTGAATCAGTGATACTGGTACAGAAGATGCATGATGATGTTTTACAGGTGGCTTTATCATTGTATCCATTATTTATCCAACACTAGCTACTTACTTTACTTAATGGCTGCCTTATTATAAAGGGGTTTACACAGCTTGTAGCTCAGTTGGTAGATTTTTATGGTGGATGCCCTTTATTGTGCAACCCCCAACGTATTTGTGTCTCCTCCCTGGACACAGTCCCTTGGGCATTGTGTATGCTAGGAGAAGACACTATATTGTGTGGTATAGATTGTGGTAGCATTTGGACATTGTTTTATAGTATAACTTTTTGTAAAGGGTTTTTTTGTTTTGTTTTTTGTTTTTTTTAAAGGTAATTTTCAGTTCAGCTTTTTACAGACATAAAGACAGACAGAGCACATGAGAGGAAGCATTTGGCGACAGTGGGAAGGACAAACTCCCTTTTGACAGGGAGAAACTCTCACAGCACCAGGCTCAGGGAAGGGCCGCTTGGGAGTGAGGGACGGAAGATGGACTGTTAGAGAGCCAGAGATTAACAATCGCTAATGAATAAATGCAGAGTGGTGTATAAATAAACAGTGAGTGACGAAGACATGTTCAGTGCAGCAAATCAGGGTGACCTGAACAAGTTTTATCAAAGTTGAGCCTAATCTGCTCTCCTGAATCCAAACTGGGAGCTGTTTCCATAAAAGCGGGGCCTGAAAGCTATAGGCTCTGCTTCCCATTCTACTTTGTTCTTGTGGTTCCTAGGAATATTTTTCAAAGTACTCTGTTGGGATGATGTGGTTTTAAATCCGGTTTTAGGTTTAACAGGAAGCCAATAAAGAGAAAACAATATGGGGCAAAGATGCTCTTTTTCTAGTTCCCAGCAGTACTCTGAAGTAGTCCATGTTAAACTTTGATTAAATATAAAAATAATTTAAATGAATCTGTTTTTCCTTTAAGCATTTTAAACGGATGACAAACAGTTATCAGTTCTCACTCTCAGACACTGTTTCCACTGAGGATGTATCTGTTGCGGTCGAGAGGAGATACCCTATCAGATGTATGTGGTGTTGTGTCACATGTTTTGGACTCTTGTCACAGGATGGAAAGTATGGGAATGTTGTATTTCCTTTACCTCAGCAGAGGAAATCTCTGGCAGGGACCATCTTTTGTTCCGTCCTTTCAGGATGGTTACTGATATGTTTTGGGTGTGAGGTTAAACAAACACAACACGTTCGTGTGATACCCGCAAACTGTGTCTCTGAGCCCTTGATGGGCCGGTAACACAGTATGGGGGTTTCAAGAACAATTGTTTTTAACTTGCACAAGTGTCATTTGTCTTGTGCTCAAAGCAGTGTTGCTAGAGTTGTTAATAGTTTGAATCTCAATCTGTTTTATTGTTCCTGAAAAGTCTGTTTCATGGCCTGTGGAACATCACAGTAAGGGGAAATCATGACAAATCGATTTGTGACACATCTGTGTGGGAGTGAGTTTAACTTTTCAAGTCCAAAACATTTCCATCATGGACATAATGAGAGCACCAATAATTCGGTGAATGCCAAATACTTGCTGGAAATGACTTTCGCAAGAATCTAGAGGGGGAAAAAAGTTTTAAAAACTATTTTAATGCAGTTTAAAGTCTTTGATTATTTAGTGCAACAGGCTTTATGTTTTATGTATAAATGTGCTTGTAAAATTCCAGATTGTTTGGATATATATGTGGTGGCGGGAGAGATCAGGCTCGGTCATTTTAGTGTTGAGTTTTACTGGAAGTCTTTTCATTAGCAGAGCTTGAAAGTCTTGAAATGAAGTGTGTTAGAGTTAGGAATGTCCATCTTACAACAGTCTTCAAAATAAAATCAAAAGCACATCTGCACACAGGCTGTAAGTTGAAGCTTAGTTGAACCTATTAGAGATGGGTAATGTTATAATGTCATGGAAAAATGCATCAATATAGTTAACTCATTGATTTGGGGAGAAATAATCCAATTTTGATGGAGCCAATATGACGCAGATACCTTGACTTTGGGTATCTCCTGATAGAGAAGACTGATCTGGTGCCAGTGTTAAATTGATGAACTATATTCCTCATACTGACAAACCGGCTGAAGGTCATTCTTTTATTTTTAAGGGAACATCAGGCTTGAAGTTACTGTCCTAACTCTAGAAAATATATTTGTAACAAATGTATCCAGGAATATAAATTTACCAAAATGGTATTTAGTGGCTAAAAATGTACTAACAAATATTTGAATACCAGTGACAACAGACCAAAGATAAATTCAGTGGAAAAAATAATGAAAAAGGTATTATTGTTATTCACCTAATTTATTTGCACTCTTGTTAGTGTGAAGCAATGAAGCTGATATCAGATGATATAATGATATTAACTGAATTGATGACAGCACATCATGTCCCATTAAATGCTTGCTGACAAGTGTTTAATGGAATATCAGCAAGAGTGAGAGCGAGCAAGAGCCGGCTCTGAAAGCATCATTAGGATCGGGCTTTCATTTTGGGTTAGCCAACTTGCAATTTAGCTTCAAAAAGAATCATTCATACAAAGAAAAGCTGTTGATGTAATAAATATGAAGTATGTCCAAACTACTGATCCTTTGCAACTTCCTCCATGCTGTCGTAGCTGGTGCACAGCTGCTGATGCATGGCGTAGTAAAGACTCAATAGACCTGCCAACTTAAGACGGATATCTGTTCCAAGTGTCAGATCAGTGTTTTAACCAGAATGGCGCTCCCATTAAGTACTGTTTAAATGCCCTTGTGCAAGACATCGCTGTGTTTCATTTGAATGCACATCAGCTTCAGCTGCTGCACGGCCGAGCCTGACCTCTCGCCTAAACAAAGCGGAGAGTTTATCTTCTGGGATTAACAGTGTATCGCATTTTGGAGTTGTTATTGTTAATAAAATAAACTGTAACAAAAATGAGTGCTTATCGGGGTTGTATGCAGGATAGTTTTTTGTCATGTACTTTGCCTGAACCCATCTTTCAGCATGACTCTCTTCCTGTTAAAGCAGCTGTCTGATCTGTTCAGATGGGCTTTGTGAGTGTGGCTGACTGCCAACGATGAACACAAGATGAACCTGAGAGAGCAACCGAGGGCTCTGACACTGCACAAGAACAATGGACAACATTTAACAATATTAGTCTGGAAAGTTTATCTTTTAAGTACATGAACATGATGATATCATTGGTCAGTGAGTTTCTTATTGAATAAATGCTGTTGTCGAGTCTTAAAGTGATGGAAAAGATGTTATTTAACACTGCATAAGCTGTTACGGGTTTGTGGTGCTAGTGTTTGGAGCTGTTTCGTAGCCCACACAGGATTCATCTGATGCTTAATTAATGAAAACTGGTTTGCCTTGTGTTGAAGGAGAACTGTTTCGTTTGGGTGGGGCATGTTTATTGATGCGAGCATTCACATTATTCATTTTGATTAGTCAAATTACAAAAAGCATAGGTGTCGTTTAGTATAACTTCACTCTAGTATTTAGTTTTCAGATAGATAGATATCTGAAAACTAAATACTAGAGTGAAGTTATACTTGACTAATGGAGAACATAATATCCAAAACAAAACGCTGTTTTGGCATGTCTGATGTCATATTTAGATATTGCTACTCCTGAAACATTTAAAATGGGCTTAAGTGATTTTGAAATTTTTACTTTGGTCAACATTTTAAGGAAGAGTGGGTTTCAAAAAGTACTTGTACTCTATCGTGGGGACAAGCATGAAGGAGAATATACTAGAGGCAAGGTCTGTAGTGAGCTGGGGTAATAGAGTTGGGTGAATCGTAGAAGTATTTTAGTAAATTCCTAAACTTTAAACTCATAACTCAGAGTGGGAATCAAGATAACACGCCACAAATTGTTTGCACATCTGATGCTTACATCAGGTGTGACGTTTTTGCAAATAGAAGGTGGAGAAAACTGTTCGATAGCTCAGGTTTTTTTTCAGCTGAACAGATTGGAAATGAATGACTGGATGTGATAAACGACTTTAATTATATATTTATTTTTTCGTTTTTAAATGTCAACACAATAGTAGCACAGCTGTGGAAAAATTTATCCGTAAAATTTATCAGTAAAAAGCAGCGTCTACAGCTGAAAGCTTCTGGGGCTTTCAGAATGCAAGGCAGCACAGAGGGACTCGCACCATCTGACAAACTGCTGTTGGAACTCAAGGAGAACAATTAAGAGTGAAAGTTAAGCAAGCTAAATGTAATATGTCTCATCTAATCTGATTTCCAGTGATTTAATTTGAGAATACTAGAGGGTAATTCAGTGTACTGTAATTAAATCAGTTGTAGAAACTGAAGAAAAGGTAAAGGCTTGTGTACTTGTGCAGCTTTGTTAACTGACTGTAAGTCCATGTGTGTTTACTTGGATAAATGGTTTTGTCTGAATAACATTTTAAAAACGATCATCTGCTGCTGCATCCTGCTGAACGCGCAGAGTTCTGACAGCCTGCCTTATCAGCCATCTGTTCTGAGACTGATGGTGAAAATAAATCTTAAAGCATGCCAACATTTCCTTTAGGTTGTCCTCAGGATTTGACAGTTTTTTGCTTTGTTGTGTGCCCTGATTTCAGGCTGTCTACTCCACTCACTCTTGGCGTTTTTTTAAAATGTCAAACTCCCAATGTGGATAAATCGGGTCGATAGCTGTAGAGGGAACACCTGTCCTCTTCTTCATGAGTCTGAATTTAAAGACTGTCAGACTTTGAGGTTTTCACTCATCTCTCTAAGCCCTTTTGATAAAATCAGAGTAATGAGTTGTTGTGTAACTGCTGCAAAACTAACAAGTCTGCAAAGTTCTCTCTCATCTTGTCCATTTTTATTTATTTTTTTTTAAGTAAAGAGGTCTCTGTAATAGTTGATGACCTGGAGGTGCTATCACTCCATTAGAAGTGACCTAAAAATGGTTAAAAACATCATTAGTAACCTCCCCTAATAAGGCTAAAGCAGTAAGTGGTTAAAACGTTGCATTTAATTTGTCTGGACTTTATGTAACAAGGCTAAAGGGGGTCATGCTGTGTGGTTGGACAGTCACATCCTCCCAATCAGTAGGGCCACCACAGTGGTCAGCAAAAAACGGTTATGTAACTGTCCCTGCATGTCGCCCAAGGAAAAAATGATTAGTATGTTAAGTGCAGTGCCGGGCATTGTTAATGACTTGAAGCAGTTCTTTCTGCTAGTTCCATTTCTTTAATGCAAATTATTATTTCTGCTGACGGTGTGAAACTGGAAGCACAATAACCAAGGTTTAGGTAAATCATTGGCTTTGCTGCTCTACTAGAGTTAGGGTAGATAAATACCGAGGTCTGAATAGAGAACCCTGGACTTCTGTCGTATCACTCAGCCAAAGAACTCGGTGGTCTGCTGACTTCACCATCGGAGCTGTGAAAGAGTACAGACTCTCTGTCAATGCTTCTCACACTTCTCATGTCAGTCCACACCTGAGAACTGGAGGAAAATTCCTTTCTCCACCTCCACTAACACAAAAAACATTTCAACCAGGTGGTTTCAATTCCTGTTTAGCCAGCCAACCTGGACAGATGTGTTTCCATAACTACTGTAGTAGTACTGGGGCTTTTTACATTTATACAGCCTCATGCAGTGCTCCAACAATACATAATTCTAGAACCAGCTGACAATTCCAATCATTGTGTCCACAGTTAGGTAATCTAGACAGCAGGAACTCCTCTTCTTCATCTGAGACTGACAGTCCAACATTCACACTCGTGTGAGGCAGTGATCGACTCGCTGTATAAAATTTAACCTCCTAGGACCTGGCGTCTACATATGTGGACATCACATTTGGAGTTATTTAGACCAAAATACTCAATTTTGCTCTACAAGGGCCTGATATCCACTTACGAGGACATTATACTGCTACTGTTGTATCGAAATTTTAAACAAATATCCTCATATGCCAACACACTTGCGTACAGAAAAATCCAACCACACATCACTGAAAGGCGATGATGCTATGCACAGGTCAAAGGCCGAATGGTTTTAACTGAACAGTAAAAGAAATAATCCAAGCAGAGATCTCTAAGAACTGTCCTTTACCATTTAGATTTTTCTGGAGCCAAACATGGCCATATTTAGACTAGAGGATAGAGCTGTGTATCACAACCTTTTGGATGCACAGCGCACATATTTCACATTAGAAAAATAATACGGCACACCAAGAAACAAAAATGTCACAAAGCATTTTCATAATTTTTCCTGAGCACCAGGTATTGCGGAATTGACTCCTTGGTAAGGAAATTGGGGTACTCTAAAAGTTATTCTCAGGCCTACTTTAGTTAGTTACATGTTGATCTAAATAAGCACCGACCAAGCCTAAAATGTTCCCAATGTTTTCGCACTACCTTGTTCCATATTTATGTTACGCTTCTGTAATGTTGTTGATGTGATATTTTGCGTCATCAGTAACCAATTGTCATTGGAATGGAATTCAGGCGCAGCACTTAGCAAAAACACATTTAACATGCTGTCAGTCTGCACTCGCGTTCTTCTACAGTGACCCGTGCTCCCCGGTGTTGACACAGTTGGTGTTTATGCAGATGACATAGATGTCTATCAAAGGCAGACCGTGTCCCTCGGGCCTCCTGCTGCTTGGTGTAGCCGCTATTACAGTACAGAGGCACAGCCTAGTCTCCATGTTGGAAACTGCTGACCGCTGTGACCTAGAACACACACTGAGAGCAGTGCAATTGCTCATACATGCACAATAATGAGTTCTAAATGAGCCACATCCAGAGATGGCCAGAGTACTACTGGGAAATGGTAGTGAAGGGATAATTAAAGTACACACTTAAATGTTTGTCAAAGAAGAGGGGAAAAAACATTTAACATTTCATTTGTAGGGAAGCTAGTTAGATACAAGGTCAGGGACGTCTAAGTATAAACCTCTAAAAGCATGGAACGTAAACAGTCACCACAGCCAGCCATGATATTTGACAGATAACTTTAGAGTATTTTTAATTGAATTATCAGCATAAAAAAAGTGCAGCGGTCCAATTCAGTGTGAATTAATGAAGGTGCAGCCTTCTAGATAGCAGTTTACACGTGTCACCCGACACAGTCATGCCCTTAACTTTAAGCATCAACTGGATTCAAATCGGTGAATAATACATAAAGGCAACTCTTCATGGGCTTGAGTAAATTCACTAGAGACCCAAATCCATTTTTGTACCAGACGATAAAAGTATTAAATTCATGCATGGAGTTGAGCATTTTAATCGTAAAGTCTTTGGGGATCAATTGGCTTTTAAGGGCAGCCTCAAGTGGCCGTTTTCAGCCCCAGATGTTATCCCTTGCTACTAAGGCTGCTAAATCTAGACCAGGGGTCTCGAACTCCAGGCCTCGAGGGCCGGCGTCCTGCAGGTTTTAGATGGGTCCTTGATCCAACACAGCTGATCTAAATGGCTAAATTACCTCCTCAACATATCTTAAAGTTCTCCAGACGCCTGGTAATGTACTAATCATTTGATTCAGGTGTGTTGACCCAGGGTGATATCTAAAACCTGCAGGACGCTGGCCCTCGAGGCCTGGAGTTCGAGACCCCTGATCTAGACTCCAGAACTAGACTAGTTCTTGTTCTTCTTATTTTGATAATGTTTGAACTAGTTTAACAAATTGTGGCCATTCCTGTTGTTTTCCTGATGGAAGTCCATGAGACATTTCAGATTTTAGCTAAAATTAAATGTCTTCTTTTTTTGTTTGGATTTTTGGAAGTATGTTAAATTACTCAGATGGGATAATGAAAAGGCTTCAGGCTTGAGGGGAAAAAGTAGACGATTACTTTATTGTGAGAGCTGTCTACCTTTGATTTTAGGTTTCTGTTTCATTCATTCCTGGCTAATTTGCTGTATTTGTATTTCAGGATTACAGACTTCATAAGCGCACAATGAGTAAATGTTTAAACCAGTTGCATGCATCAGCCTCTGTGTCAGATGTCCTCACCGCAAACTCGCAATGTGGCTCAGAGTTTTACTGAACTTGGAGGTAGAAAGTTAAAAAAAAAATGTTTTTGTTTGTTTTTGTCCTAGTTGGCGAGACGTCATTACCTCGGCCAGTCCCCAGAGAGGTAAGAAATTTGACATCAGCATGCACCATTTAAGCTTCTGCACAAGCTTTCGCAACACCTGTTCACTGCATAAACACCACAGCGCTGCTTTGAGTATTATTTTACAACAGAACAGAGGATGGTGAATAAAGTCTCAAATGTAGTGTTGAGTGAAATGGAAAGTTCTTATTTTTTTTCGGTCTGTAGTCCAGATGTCTCCACCCTCCTCTATGGTTTTATCAAGGACAAAGGTGGTACATGGAGTGTAATACTGAAAGGTTTGTGGAGAGCCTTGACTTAATAACACAGCTATGGTCAGTGGTAAACTTGTGGCCAGACTTTTTATGTGCTCAAAGTCATTCTTTAGAGAAAATGGCACCAGACCTTTCTCTTCTGCAAAGTAGCTCAAATTTTAATCGCCTTTAATGTGCATTTAGGCTGTTAACACATAGGCTGCTTCCACTTTTGGTGACTGATATTTTTAAGCCTATTTGTCACTCTTGTTTTTCTGCTCCAGCGCAACTTTTATGTCAGTACCAGCTTTATAATGGAGACCTTGTGTTTATTTTGCTTCTAGAATTTGAAAATCTTACAACTAATACGGATGATTGCATAGGCTACAGTGCTAAAGCTTTTGCACTTTTTATGAAGTGGCGCTATTTCTTTTAGTTTATAACCAATATTGTTGAATCTTTTATACATTTAATTTCCCCAAAAAACAAAAGTCAGTTTAAAAATTTATTATTATTATTATTTTTTTTTTTTTTTTTTAAATATATACAACTGTCCACATACTGAACACATGTTAGAAACTTTTCAGATTTTCCAGTTCAAAACCTTAAATATGATTCCTGGTTATAATAAAGCTCGTGGTTGGTGGCTGCCGTTCTTCTGTTTTCAAATGATAGTCTTAATGTCCTTGAATTTTGTTCTCTCGTTATCTCGAATAAACTTCCACTGTCCACAGAAGCCCACAGAACCCTTTTCCACTGCAAAATGGGTTTTGTTCAGTTTGGTCAATAATTCTTCAGGATGTTTGACCATCTTCAGAATTTGAAACTACAAGGCTTTTTTCCAAGTCTTCTGATGGAAGCATCGTGTGCCTGTCCCCTGTAGTTTGAGTTTGTGGGTACCATATGGCAGTATTGCTTTTAGTTTGAAAGCCAATCCTGATCCAATAGTCACCTAATGCAGCTGTGTCACAGAAACACAATAACTACACTGTGCCTGCGGATATGCCCGTGCCTGATATCGGAAACATTTTTGAATCTTTAATATTTATCCTTAAGTAAGGAAACCTTGATGCAGTTAATTAGTTGGTAATTGAAAAACTAGAATTCATTCAATTCTAGGATTTTGACAGTACGATAGTGGATCAGATATCCGTCTGATACTGGCCCAGAAAGCTGGATATTGGTGACATGAGATGATCCCTGATCCGATCTATTCATTTGAGTTCTTTATTCTGTATCTATGTCATCACTCAAAGCTGATGTAATGTGGAGGAAACTAACAGCAGAGCAGCAGTTTGGAGGCATTTCTCCAAATCCTAAAGATATTATTGGATCAGAACCAGTAAAAGCTGATTCCAGCCATCCATATCTAAGACAACATTTTTGTGTTTCTTGTTAATTATATTTAAAACATTTTCTTTTGGGCTCGGCACTGTAACACTGTTAATCCGTGGTATATTTGTGACTCATTGAATTTTAGGGAACTCCCATGAGTTTGATCTCCTAGCCAAAGTCTGATTCCTTCTTATCTGATAAGTGAAAGGATCTTTTTCTGTGTTTACAGCAGTGGTGTGCTTTGTGCTTTCTGTTTTGGGCCGTTGACGTACGAGTGACACAAGATCTCCCTCCTCTCACTCTCTCCTCTTTCACTCTGTATGTCTTTACTTGATCTGTCTCTCGTTATGCACCTCAGTCTTATCTTACCCTGCCGCTCTCCCTCTTTCTCTGTCAGATATTTTTAAAGGATCTCTCTCAGACGTAGTTGGGCAGATTTCCCAGGGCTTGAGGTCAGAAGAAGTCAGCGTAGCTCTGATTGCTGGTGTGTCTCAAAGTGTTGCATACCAAGTCGTCTGCTGCTCAAGTCTTAAGTGACACTAGCACTTGTGTCTGGTTCTTTAAATCCTGTATGAGAACATTTCAGGTCCCAGCAAGTTTAACTGCAGACACAAAAGTGCTTTAGAGTCTGTGCTTATCTCTGAGCACCGCTGGAGTCAGACTCTTGGATAATATTATCCACTATTATCCTTCTAAAACATGCATGTACATTTTGTTTTACATTTGTTTTCCCAAACCCATATTCAATGTCCAAGCAACATTTTGAGCAGCGAAAACTTTGTTTTGCATTAAAATTTGTTTAAAAACCCCCCGTTGGGATAGCTCTTTTTTTCCATTCTAATAATTCTCTTGTACCATCTGATTTAGTATTGTTCTTGACAAGGATTCAGCTCCAGTGGGAATCTGTTGCTGACAGCTTTGTGATTTGGACATATTTGCCATTTAAAGTGCAAACTGCAGCTAAGCCATCTGGCTAAGCTTCTAATGCTCCATTTATAAATTATACCACAATAGAAAGTGGATTAACGGCTGTCGATGTAATCCTTTAATGAGTTTCGTAGTGCTTTCTGCGATTTTGTTTATCCTGCAGCAGGAATTCAGAAGTAATATACACTATTGAACTGTATTCAGTATCTTTGTAATTGCATTTTCTTGTAATAATGAATCTGTTAATCAAACAAGGCTGAAGTCCAGGTTTTTGGCCTTTCCTGTTATCTAGCACAGAAGTTATTAACATTTTTGGCCTTTACTCCTTGAGGGGAAATCCCTCAAGGAGTAAACACTGGCATATTCTTCCCTAACGAGTAAATATGGCAAACGTGTGGCAAAAGTACAAAATGTTACTGTTCTGTATGTTCTTGCTGCTGAGAAGACATAAGCGACAATTAGCGTGCCTTTGGTAATGTATTTATCATCAGAGGTTTTTGGCGCCTCAGAGCTTTGAGGGGAAAAACGCAGCTTTTCAGTGATGTAATAAAGGAGGATGTAAGATCACTAGAAAAGATGATTAAACAACACGGCAGAGGAGACGAGCTATGAGACACTAGCATCGTTTAAATTCTTGCAAATGTTAATAGAGGCTGTTGTGAAATGAAATGAAACTAAGGAAAATGGTTTTTAATTAATATTTCTTGCTCTTCATTTGACTTATTTGTGCAGCAACTTTAATGCCTTGAGAATTTTTTACATCTGTCCTGTCTCTTTGTAAACCAATCTAATATGACTGTTTCTATGAGTGGCTGAAAGTCATAGAAACAGTTGGCATCTCCTAATAGTCGAGATCTTTGTAACAACAATGACAGAAGTATCAAACCCAAGCTGCCCAATGAAGGTGAGTGTCAGCACAGAAAGGTTGATAAGCTAAGTAGCTCAAAAAAACAAAGCACAAGACCCAAGTATTTATAGGAGCAGTAATGCTAAGACTGAAAGTTTCCATGTGGACGTGGATTGACCAGTGTGCTGTGAATGGCACTCGTCTCCAGCAACATTTGATCTAAAAACATAATTTTGAGGATTGGCTCGTCCAAGAACTCATTGTCGTTTTTGTGTTGTGTTGTCATCCACCCACTTCCCATTTCCTCCTTTACATTTCCTTCAGTAAAGAGAGATGTACTCAACAATGCAGAATGGTAAAGCATGAGCAGCTTTGGATCAGGAAAATCTCCTCACCTTCGTGCGGTGTTCAGGCCCATCTGTGGTGCCTCACCCTGATCACAAAATGCACTGTGATATATTAATCTTAGATAATTTTGCAGGGGACATGTCTCTCTAGTGGCTTGCTTAGTTCTGCGTTCCCTTTTTTTGGAAAGCCTTGGTCCACTGTCCAAGGACCTTGTTATTGCCCTTTGGAAAGCCTTGGTCCACTGTCCAAGGATCTTGTAATTGCCCACTAAGGTTCAAGGAAGAATATACAGAGATATGGTTTAACAGCCTAACTTGGTTTTAAAAGTATTCCAGTTACTTTGTATTAATTTTGAATTTTGTAGTTTTAGTTCATAAATATTGATCCAAAAACTGGCGAGCCATATACACAGGCACCTACATTTAAATGATTAGAATTTACATTTAAATCCATCTACTTTTAGGGTAGAGTGCTGTAATCCTTACTTTTCTGCCAGCTATTGTAGCCGTCAACATGAATATTTCTTTTTTTTTTTTTTTTTTTTCTCCTTTTTTTCCTTTCTCTTTTTTTTAAATTTGGACTTTGATGCTTAAAACTATGATTTCAAAAGCAAACAACACTTTTTTTGCTCTATTTAAAAAACGTGTCATGACACATCTCCTTAATGATGGACAAAGTTGAACACATCCATTCTTTTTCCATTATTTCTGACACTTTCCCAGTCAAAGACAAGTCCAAACACATGCTAAGCTGGGTTCAGTTTAGAGAACACTCAGTGAATCTTCAGGATAAAGGAGGTTTGAATTATGATTTTAACAATTCTCACTGCAGAGATGACCAGCTGTTATTGGGCACAGGCAGGAAATATAAACCTGCAAGCATTCAACTAAAGATGGATTTTATAAATGGTGGAAATTAAAAACCCATGCAGTTCTTGAGCTTTCAGGGAGAGTCTTTGGTGGAAATCACAAAAGCCTGGGCATATCTGACATGGATAATGATATAATGATGTTCAACCCAGCCCTACAGCATAGCGGGGCAGAGCTTACTACAGTCCTCTTTTGGTGGAACTGTGTATTGATTTTTGAGGTGCTTGAATAGGTTTTGAAGTTGAGTGAAAAGACATTGTTGTAGTAGGTAAGAGATGCATTTTATTTTCTCCCTGTGACTTGCTGCACTGTCTGTTGGCATGGGCAGATTTGCGATGACCACGTTTAACAATATTAATCAAAAATGGTGTTTCCAAGGACTTGACACGCTGATTTATGGCTATGAACTGTTTTAATTATAATCAGAATGGGTGTCTCCCTGATGAATAACAGCTGTCTCTTCTGTGACTCATAAGTCCTGACAGCAGCCAGAGGAGTTGGTTGTTTTACTGTGTGTTTGTGCCTGTGCCTGATTGTGCATGTACTCTATTTGAATTGTTTCACAGCCAAATTTGATATGATTAGATAGCATCTGCTTTTTTTTTTTTTTTTTTTTTTTTTTTTTTTTTGGTGCTAGTTTTGCTAAGATGGAAGAACGGGGGTCTGGCCTGATCTGGTCTGGCAGCTGTAAATGATCAGATTTATGGATGTCTGTTTGTGTGCCATGGTTTTGTGGTGCAGATCTCTGGTTTAGAGCCACATGATAGGTCTTGTAATCGTCAGTCACATCCCAATGAAACGCAGGCTGGGAGTATGCGGCCACATCTTGACCGCATGCACAAATGCACATAGGAAATACAAATTAGCTGCCGTCAATTTCTTCATTATTTTGCTCGTATAGATACAAAAGCAGATATTTCACCAAGCATATAACACAGAGTCACAAACTGACACAAGTTCTGCTTTCAGCACTGGTGGCCTGTGGGGCTTTTGTAGTGCAACAAACAGCCGCTTTGTGCTTTGCAAGGATGGGAAAGTAGGAGCGCGCTGACGCGCACTTAAAAACACAAACACACATTCGTGCACGCTCGCACACTGTGGAAGTGTCAAAGGCAGAGTGCAGTTCTGTCCTGCACAATAGGCTGTTTCATTAGAGCCCCCTCATGACACTAGAGCAGAAAATGGACTTGCAGTAAAGGGCGGATGAGGAGTCGGGAGTGTTACAGCTCAGCGCTCTGAGGTTGACATGACCTGACAGTGGTCAGGTCCATATTGGATAGATGGCTTCACTGACCTGACAGTCGATTGTAAATGGAAAAATGCATCATAAAATGCTTTTTGTTTGTGTGTCTTGATTAATAGATTCTGTAAACAGATGCATTAACACTCGTCTTGACCTTACTTGACTGGTAGCTGCCATCTTTTGTAAAATCATGTAAATTCCAGTGCTTCTAAATTGGGGGCTCTCAGTGTTTTTGAAGCCAGTATAGCCTCCAGTGTGTTTCAATAGTAAATAGTTTTTTAATCATTAGTTTAGTGGCTGTTGCTTTTCTACTTGTACAGCTGTATTTGTCAGTGTAATTGACGGTCATTCTGCTGTGATTGCTAGAACAGAAGTAATATAAGAGAATGCTCCCAGGGTCTGCTTCTGTGGTGCTTTTGTGTGCCATGAAGCGTGGGTGGATGAAATGTATAGTACTGCATGTGGTCTTTGTTATGCTGCTGGACTTAGAAGATCTAGTACTAGGGGTTTCAATTTCTTTGCCCTAGTTCTGTTTTTGAAGTGGATTTGGTAAACAGTCAGATACTTTACGTCTCTCTCATCTGAAACTTTTTTTGTTTTATTCTTTGAACTGAACAAGGAGCGGACCTCCAAGCTGACAATAAATGTTAGAACTTTTTACTTTTACAGGGTCCAAAAGTAGAGAATTGCATTACTACAACTGGCTATAAAAGTACACCTTCCAAAGATGTTGTGTGTGTGTGTTGTTGTTGTTGTGTTGTTTTTTTGTTTTGTTTTGTTTTGTTTTGTTTTGTTTTTTTTTACTAGCCGGTCAATCCAATAGGCTCAAATTTAGAGGGTAGTGAGAGCCACAATTACAGATTATTGTCCACAACAGAGCCATACTTTTAAGTCATCGTACGTAAAACATCTGAAAGTGTTCAATCCAGTTTTTTTTCCAATAGCTCATCCGAAATTAATTTACAATGTGGGACAGATTTTAAAATGAAATAAAATAAAATAAGAGGTTGTTTTTATTTAATATTGTTGTTACTGAATCTGGCAGCTGGCAGTGGAAATGTGCCGTGGAGTGGGTGTTTTAAGTAACGATGTTTGGCAGTGCTCTGTGTTTGTCTGAATCTCTCCCTTCGTGTCGCCGTTGGAGTCAGACTTGAAGGCTGGGCCTCTCAGTCTCAGTCCTTTCAGTTATGGGTGAGATCTGCTTCATGTCAGAACTGCTCCCTCTGGACCGCACTGGGAGATGGAATTAAATTTTAATATTTTCCAGCAAATATTAAAATTTATGGGTTTTTTGCTATAGCTGACATTTTTTGACAACATGTTAAAGTATGTTTGCGTAATTTCATGGTAGTAATACATGTTTAACCGATCTGGTCTGTTAACAACATAGCTTTAGTGCTATTCTAAGAAGTCGATTAAACTGAGGTTCACGCTGTGGAGTTCAAGCCCCCGTCAAAATGTATCTTTTGACCGTAATATGCACCTCCTGACCTTGTGCCAGACGCGGACTCATTAGTGAGTCACCATGTTTACTCCTGTCACATGATGTTGAAGTCAACGCAGGGAACTAAACGGAGCCCCCCAGTCCCTACCCCACATAGACCAAGAGTCTCCACACCTCATTCAGGGGGAGAAGGTTGTCTCAGGACACGGTTCATCTGAGTCTGTGAACAAACAAGGGAAAAATACATCTGGGTGATTAGTAAAGCAGAGTGCCTGGGGCCTATTTGTCAGCTTTAATTATAACAGTTATAAGACAAAAGTAATATTTTACTAATGAATAATTTATTAAAGGGTGCCGACCATATATGGCTAAAAGAGAAGAAAGTTCATTGGCTTCTTAGGAGATTATTTTATGTTAAGCGATTATGCTGCTGATGCTTGTAGTATGAGCCCTTTCTATGCTTCGTTTTCTTGCCTGTGAAAACAGTCATACACAGATAATATTTTCCACTGTAGATGGCAGCTTTCTGCATTAATTATCCGAGTCGTTTGACAACACGCGCCTCATATTTTGCTACGGCATACACAATAAATCCCTGTAATAGTCACTGCTTCGCTTTTTCTCAGCCATGCTTTATTTCTAATGTTGGACGCAAGCCAGTAGACCACTGCAGACTCTGCAGGTGAATCCTTGCACTTCCTCTGGGTTTTTCAGGGGATTTAAGCTTGCGTCAGCACTTGCGTTACTTTGGTACCCTCTTGGGTTTGCAGGGAGTAGAATGGGTTTATTTACTCAAGTTAAATTCTGGGTAGAGAGGTTCACTTTTTTTTTCTTTTTTTTTTTCCCTTCTCTCTTTTTCTAGGCATTTAATCTGATTTATATCCATATTTTGTACTCGTTTGAAAAGAATGCATTCTTATTACATTCAAAGAATTTTTTTGTGATGCTTTAGTTATGCCAGTAGTTTGTACAGCCCTTGGCCAAAACTGTGTTGTTTTTGATGAGGAAATGCTGCATATTAGTCACATGTAGCAGTGGAAAGAACTGCTGATCATATCCAAGAATCATTTATTGTGGCTCAAGATGGAACAAATGGCAAATATGGCATTCCAGGACAATGTCAGCAGTGTTCTCAAATGCAAAATAGTGGTACAGAATAGAGAGGATGAAAAATCCTGAGAGTAAAAGCTTAAGAATACTGGTGGTGGACCTCTGATTGCGATGTTGGCAGGAAAAAAATGTTGCCGGTTTAATTCGATGCCATCAGCAGGTTTGTGAGAGACTTGTTAGTAGAAGGAGAGTACTGTCTGTTTCCTCTTTCTCTGTTTATCAAACAGTTGCTGTTTCTCTGACCCTACAGGGTTGCTGGACTTCTGTCCCAAATCTTTTTGTGAATAACTGTGACAAAGTGAGGTATGCTTTGTTTCTCCCTTTTCCTTTAAGTGTAGATGGAGCCCTTGAAATGTGTCTCATCTATGCTCGGTCAGTGAGGTGAACTATTAGGATCATGGACATTCATGTAAACACGCTTAGCTGTCTGGTGGTCGAGTCTGCAGTTCTGAGCTGAGGAATATTACGTGCTAAATCAAGATTAATGGACTGATTCTGACAGCCAAGCAATATAGGGTTGGTCAGTTTATATGCACAGATGACAGGTGTGCAAACACAGATACACACCAGCCTAGATTTACACCTTTATTGCCATGTTAGAGCCGTTCATGCTGCTTTACTCATGAGTGCTTAGTAGCAAAATAGCATTCACAGAACTAGCCATCAATCCCATAAGTAAGGTAGATGTGTGCCCCTTTTTTACCTACGGAGACTGCCGGGTCCTTACACAAGTGTTCAGCTCCCGCTGTGTTGTTTATTTTGGTGCGGGTATGTCCAGTCTGAGAAAGTTGTGGTGATGGATGTGTGGCTTATTGTGAGAAATGCGCATTTTTAACAAATGCGTGTATGAAGGCATTCATTGCAGAGAAATGAATGC
Source organism: Oreochromis niloticus (assembly GCF_001858045.2). Taxonomy (NCBI): domain Eukaryota; kingdom Metazoa; phylum Chordata; class Actinopteri; order Cichliformes; family Cichlidae; genus Oreochromis; species Oreochromis niloticus. The sequence continues at coordinate 30,359,301 of NC_031971.2, read as the reverse complement.
TGAAGATGTTTCTGCCACATGAACCATTTTAAACGCACTACTCCTTAAAAATAGTTTCCAGTGTGGGGATTCACTGCTTTCAGCCATGAGCGATTGATCCGCTCGTCCGATGCACAGTTTGACAAACGTAAAACCACACTCACCGCACAGACCAGCAGAGCAAGCAGGGAATCCCTGCCACAGAGACTGACAGCTGCATATACAGTAGCTTGCTGGGGCTGGTTCTCCCATAAATCCCATTCTCTCTGCTTGAATAATTGATTTCAAATTGATTTATAGGCTCAACTGGCTCATTTGCTGGACTTGTATTTTTGTTTCCTATAATTATTGTCTGCCCGGGTTTGCCAGCAATAAGGCCAAGGTTTTACCCTCCAAATGGAAGCATTTTCCACAGAAGCACCAATTAAATATTCATTTGGATTTGTTTGTTTCTCTGACAAACCATAAATTAGACACCCCAACAATTTCCTATACATGATGGAAGTTGAATGTCACACGAGGCCCATTTTAGCTCTGCTGTGCAGTCCTTAGAATTCGTCTCATGCATGATGCTTTTCTACAATATATATCTTAACAATGAAAGTCCTTAAAGGGGACAGATTAAGCATTTCCTGATTTTATGTCATGTGATCACTTTTAACCATTTAAGTGCAAATAATCCCCGTGACCTCAAAACTCAGGTTTTAGACTGCTTTTAATTCACTTTATGATGTGACTGAGCGGCTATCACAAATATGGCCAACATGGCTCGCCAACCTCCCAGTCAAACTTTCTGAGGAGTAACCATTTAATAGGAAGTTAAATGGATACTATTATACTTCTGTTAAATCAGTGCTGTAGGTGTCATGACGTCAAACTCTTCTAAAGCCATATCATATCCTAAAGTGCACATCCTTAGAAATGTATCTACACGTTGGTGTCATTGCAACCTGCACAGGTATTAATGTTTGCAATGGAATCTTCAACTTGTATAGTCTGCTTTGTCGGCTCTATATGGATTCACCATAGAAATGAAACAATAAAGTGAGGAGATAAATGTTTTTGATAAAGAATAAACTGCACAACAGTCCAGTGTAACATGCTTAAGGGTTGTTTTGAACTGTCAATCATGCAAAGCTAAAATAATTGCGATGAAAAGGAGCATAATGGTTCCGTTTTAAAGATCTGTTGTGTGCAGTACATGGGAATGCAAATGCTCAGTGCAACAGATTCTTCACAGTCACGGAAGTCAGGATAGTGTGATGGTTAAGATGAGTCCTCATTTGCATGGATAACCCTGCCAGGGTGAAGTCAGAACATGAGCGGTGCAGGCGCAGTACTTGTTGTTGTTGTTGTTGTTGTTGTTGTTAACATCTCTCTCTCTCTCTCTGTCTCTCTCTCTCTGTCTGTGTGCGTCATCATTAAATATTAAGGATTTTACTTGCTATCCAACTATTCATTTAAAAGCCAAGGAGGATTTGGCGCATCATTGTATTTCTAAACTAAAAAGCCATTTCTAAATGCCAGCTCCTCCCTCCTTTCTTTATATGATCAAATGCTCCTCCAAACTCTTTTGTGTCAAAGGAGATTCCTCACAGGAGGAGGCAGTTGAGCTGCTATCAGAGAAAGTGCTGGATGTCATCAGGAGGATTAATGAGGAGGAAGGGAGGGACTGTGTAGGTGCAGGAAGGGGGAAGATTTGGCAACACTGGAAGTATAGGAGAGAGACATTTGTGAATTAAAAAATAAATACAAATTAGTGTTTTAATAAGTTTCAAGGAAGTTAAATGGGGACTGGGAGGAGGAAAAACGGAAGGAGTAAGCTTAATTTATTGCACAACCATCTGAAGTTTCCATCTTATGCATTACTCACTTTGTTATCAAGTTCCAGGCTATACAAATGTTTGAAAGAAGGAATGGCTAAAGAAGCACTTTTTGGAGGTCTTGGACCTTTTTCCACAAAAGATCTCTGAAGCACCCCTGGGGGCGAATGACCCTGTCATCTCACCCCTCCCCCCCTTCCATAATCAACCCCTCCGTTGCTATCAGCCTCCTGCTGAATTCACAGAGCCCCCTTCTCTCTGCATGCTGGCCAGTCCTCTGCAGCTCCTGTAGCAGATGCGTCGTATTTTCTGCCAGATGTACTAGAGTGCCTCCTGCTTAAGTAGGGAAGAAAGAGCAACTCCAGGAAGGGGGGAGAAAAAGATGCTGTAGGAGGAGCGTGAAAGAAAGAGGGCAGACGACGCAACAGTTTTACACTGCATTCGGCTTGAATGGGAGAGGCGTGTTAGAGAGAGGGAGAGAGCAGTACCGGCAGCATACTCGCTGGAGTGCAGGTGGATTGCAGCTGTCTGAAGAGAAAGATTTGGCGGCAGCAGGTTTGTACTGAAGATTCTATAAAACTGTAGCTTTTATTCTGTGTTTTTTGCACAGCTTTGTATTTTCTGTGACTGAATGGATGCCGTGTTCCCCTTCGTAAGAATGGCTGTATCACTGCTGTCCCTTCATGTTTCTGCTCTGCAGTTCTGTCATTCCCTAGAGCTGACCGCCGCCGAGGAAAGTGTGCGCATCAGTGTTAAACTCATGTTTTTGTTTCGTTCTTTTTTTTTTTTTTTTTTTAAGTTGAGGCATGCACTGTCCTTCTTGGTATCTTGTTCACAAAAGTTCATTACACATAAGGAAGTTTAAGAGGTATTCAGAGACTTGTCCGGCATGCTAAATGAAATAGCAGAGGCCCGATTCCCTCCTTTCAAATTGGGAGTTCTTTTACTGCGGAGAAGAATAGAGCTGGGAGCTTTGAATGCACCCGAGATGGCTTTCTGTGTGCTTAAGAGAGGTGCCGCCCTCTCAAGTGTCAGCATGCTTATGGGAAGGTGGTAGGGGGTAGGCTCATGTGCTTGCAGTTTGTAGAGGGGGCTGGGATTTTTGCATCTGGGCTGTATTGATAAGGCATGAGTTATTACCTTAGTCTCTTACATAATATGAAATTTTAGTTTAAGCTTAAGGATTTAAAAAGTTGCTTCTTTTTCTTGTGGTTTCTTTTTCCCTTGAGGGGAAGGAGTGATACAGTCAAGTGCTCTCGTGAATCTCTTTTCATAGATATCTGTTTACTGTCGACTGAGCAGCGATAAGGAGCCATTAGGAGCTGCTTGTTTCTATTTCGGACTGTTTTTCCGGGTATTCCTATGAAAGGCCCCCTTTCATGGTTGGATAAATGACTGACTGACTGGGAAAACCGGTGGTTTTGTTGCTCTTTGCTCACTTTGGGGGTTTTTTTTTTTTTCTTTTTTTTTGTCTTCCCTGAAATTTCTGCTTACATTTGCTTCACTTCATTAGATTTATATAGCTTCAGGCATTTTCCGTGATCAAGGCATTGCCTTTTATTCCTCGAGGTTATGGACCATTTCTACTTGTTTTCTCTTTCTTCTCAAGAACTGAATCACAGAAATCTGTACACCATTTCAGATCAACAGTCTCTGATTTCAACACAACAGATTTTTTTTATTTATTTTTTGCTCAAATGCTCTGCAGCTTATCCAAGAGCTCTCACGCTGTTTGTGAAGGAAATTTGGGGCCAAATTGAGTCATGTTTGTGCTGCAGTTCTTTTTGAGCTACGGTAAGATCTCAAGCTACCCATCAGTGCTACAACGTGTATGCAAATGTGAACTTAGATCTGCGTAGGTTACAAAGCTTAGAACTGACCTGCGTTTTGTCTTGTCCCTGACAAGCACAGTGACTTGCTGTCACATTTGTCTTTCAGTGCTGAAGTAATAAAGTCTGATTTACATCAGGAACACACCTGCCTCTGTAGTGTTACTGCATACAGCCACTGACTGTACGTTTCTTCACTAATCTCTTCCTGTTGTCTTCACTGTGGTACTCATTGCTTACATAATAGTGAGCAAATAGTCCTCACAGGTGTCTTTGTTGGCTGCCTCACCTTTATCGTCGAGGCTGAACGAAAAATACTGTAATCCACACTAGGTGCAGTAGTGCACACTGCATTGCACAACCTCAGCAGACAGTTTGTTTTTCGAAAATCATACATTTAGGGTGTCAAATGCTCTAATGCTTGATAACGGCCAAGCATGTCAAATCTTGCTTCTGCCGAAAAGAACATTTTATTCTCTTGGATTAATTTTTTTTTAATTATTGAAATTGGTATTCATCCTCTCATCGAGCCTTAAACCAACATCAAAATACGCATTTTTAAACTTTGACTTAAAATCTGGTGAGTTCTTGATGATGAGGCTGAATGTGCACATACAAAGCACTGCCAGCTGCAGTTTTACATGCTGTTACTGTTGCTTTGTGGAGGTTTAACAGGAGCAGAAAAATGTTCTGCTCTGAGATTCAGTTCGTCTGCAGAGGAGATTATTAGGTGTGTACACATTGTACTTGCTGCCATGGCGATGGCCTTGGTGCTCCAATGAATCCTGAAATGTCCAATCAAATATTTGTGCAGAGTTCATCTGCAGAAAAAGCAATAAAAAAGGACCCTTGCTGCAGGCTTTGTTTGGTCTCCTCTGAGGTTTCTCATTGTTTCAGGAATGACTTTGTGTGCTGGGCCCTTGAAGAAAATGTTGGTGCTTCAGGCCGAATGATTTGCAGTCCTTCTGGCCTTGATTTCCTCTCCCGAGGCATTTTTAAAAAAACATTTTATTTTTTATTTTTTTTGTATTCACATGAACTTGACACCACATGCCTGCTCTCAGGTCGAGGTTTTGAGATATAACTTGGTGGAAAATTGAGATTGATTTCTTGGTGTTACATCTGACTTATTGTGCTTTGACCATATAGTTCCCAAAAAACTATCGAAGAGAATTTATCCCCCATTGCTGAGGCTGAGGGGGTGAACACGTACTGTTAGCAAGAAGTATTTTCCTGGTCTCTCAATCAACCTCAGCGACCTCACTGGCTCTATTCCTTATGCTCTCTGTAGTGTACGTGCACGTGCGTGTGCATGTGTGTGTGTTAGTTAAAAAGCTTGGGTATTATTCCCACAATTATGTCATACAACATGGTTTCCAGCTGTTGGTGTCAGCTGAACTTAATTTTGCTTTCAAGAAATTCATCCCCAACCACAGTCCATGTGTTTGTGTTGTGTTTTTTTTTTTAGGGGGTGATTTTGTGCATGTGTGCCCGGTCTGTGTTTTGTTCCTTTTTTAAAATCTTTGCCTTAACTGTTTATATGAAAGTACACACTGAAGGTCTGTGTAGTGTCACCTGTTGGCTTGCTCCATAAAGAAAATCAGATTGTGAGTAATGGAAGCGCTGAAGCTTTTTGGTCTTTTTGGAGATCATGATTAGGGTCTGATTGAATACTGCGTTCCAGCTCTAAATTAAACCAAATGTGTTTTGGGCTGGGTCCCACATAGACGGGCAAACACGTGAGCTGAAAAAAATGGCTGCACACATTTCAGCTTGAATGCAGGTGCTCATGTAGTCTCAAAGCAAAATCATCTTTGAACCAGAAAAGTAAATGTGAATATTTTTTTTTTATTTTTATTTTTATTTTTTGTTTACAGTCGAGAGCATTTAGGCAGCACTGAGGTCTTTCAAACATTACATTTACATAGACAAGGCTTCCAAATCCTCAATTTCCCCCCCAGGCTTGAATTTTGATCTGTTGGATTTTGTTTACATGGGACTGACATTTAGTCCTCTCTCTCACATCTTCATTCCTGTTGCAAGCTTGTTACTCAATCAGATTGCAATAAACGCCCCCAAAGAGAAAGATTGATGCCGTGTGGTTTGCTGATTTGCTGCTGCTGTTATTGTTGGAGTCATGCATGAAAGAAGTCCAAAGCAGAAAACTGCAGCACTCCAGCCTCTGAGTAATCCCTTGGATAATGACATCAGTTAAGTACCCTAAATGGGTTGATCTTTGCCCAGCAGTGGCTGGACCCCACTAACCCCAGGCTCCCATTTTACCCTGGCCACAGTGAGCTGAGTCTTGTGAGGTGAAACCAATAACTATTTAGGTTCTCCCAACACTTGTCTTCACCAAGCAGCTGCATCCCCTGGCAGGTTAATATTAGATCTCATAGTTAAGGAGCCATATGTTACAGGGAACTGAAACTTCTGTAGTTCATTACTTCATAGTTGAGCCTTTGTTGAATCCTTACGACTTTTAAGAGTTTAATGAGCTACATTATTGTGTTTATATGTTCTGGGTAGTATTTATGTTAGCCAAAGAAATGCGAGGACAGAATGCAAAGCTGTAGCTCTCTTGCACCCGGGTTATACTGGCAGTTCTGAGTCAACCTGCTTTCTTGGTTAATGTGTGCGCAACAGCACAAAGAGTTCAAAAGCTGTAATTAAAATTGATAGGTTGGCATTTAATACATTCAGTCATATTACTGCTCTTACTGTCACAGTTGACAAATAGGGCAGGTTTATATTGAACTTGAACAAATAACAAAAATATTGCTGTTTATGAATCCATCGATCTTTCTTCTGTCTCTCACATTGCAAATCTCAACATACCACAAACTACCATGAATGGCATTTTTGCCATCATGTTTTTCAGTGCATAAATGGACAAAAGTATTGGGTAACTTACACATTACACCTACAGGAAACGCATGCCATGATGCTCCCAGGACACAGTTTTTGTGCTGATGATAATGCCAGAGGAGATTTTGGACTCTACAGTTACTGAGTCAACAGAATGTTGGTGATTTTTATGCACTGTTAACTGTCTTTTTGCACTCGGTGACCAGCCTCTGTAACTCTGTGATCTCTCACTGGCTGAGTTGCTGTGGTTCCTGCAGTAATAACACTTACGGCCGATTGTAGAATATCTATTTCACAAACTGACCTATTGAAGACTGGCATCCTATTACAGTACCACACTCAAATTCAGTGAGCTCTTTTGAAAAAAAGGGGTTATTCTAATGTTTGTAAAAGTAGACTGCATCCCCATTGCCACAGGTAAAATCAAAAGTCATGAGGTGTAGCTCAACACTTTTGTCCTTAAGCCTATGTAGTAGGAAAAGGGAGGTTGTTGGGGTGTTTTTTTTTTTTTTTTTTTTTTTGTGTGTGTGTTGTTTTTACTCTCCATTATAAATACATTAACTGGCTTTTGATTGATATATATATACAAGATTTTAAAGTAAAGCTAAATTTGTGCTTCCTCAGTTGACTGAACCTCCCACCTGTTTGTGCTTTGATTTCAACCACATTCACTCTGCTTGGTGCCAAAGTACCTCACAGATGTGCAAAGCAGAGTGCTCCTTGTGTTTCCCTGCACAGCCTGTGTGGCCTAAAACTGTATGTTGTCTTTGTCTTGTGAACCTGATCCCAAGTGCAAGTATTGCAGCACCATCCACAACCGTCTGGACCCACTTAAGCACTGGACAACACAGAAGTTTAGAGGCTATTGAAAGAACACGAAAGAGCATAAAATACATTAAATACTGAAAGACACTGAATAAGAATACCTTTTTATCTTTTGTCTTTCTCAGGCTTTTGGAGATGATGTGCATCACAACATTTTTTTCCTTTTTGCGCTTCCTTACCACTGTTGACATCAGTTAGCTAATTTTGGCTTGTCATTAACCTTAAGATATCCCTACTTTTTTTTTTCTCCTTCCATTATATTTACTGACTGTATGAACACTACTACCCTTTTGACCTGACATGCCTGATGAACAGTTTTTGTAGATATTGCTTCCCCCCCCCCTAATCTGATAACTGCAGTTTATACAGAACATTTCTTAATTTTCTCTGTTGGCTGTGATGGTGATAACAGATTAAGGTTCAATCACAAGGACTATCATGTGTCTACACGTATAAAGCTAGCTTAGACTTGTATTGGTGTTAGTAATGCTGATCTTTAATCAGGAAGCTACCACTTGGTTTAAAACCAAAGCCATTTTTTTTCTTTTTCTTTTTTTCCTGTGGAAAAAGTCAACCGGTTGAAAGGAGCTTCATTAACTTTTTATAGTAATGTTTTATGCTCTACTGACTATCACCATAATTGTTTACAAATGCCAGGTAATAAGTACTAATTTCCCAATACAGAATCCCTACCCAGAATAAAATCTCTTTACAAATTTGTCTTTAAAGCTCTGAGAACAAAGTGTGAATTTCACAGGAAAGGAAAGAGTGGTTTTTTTTGACAGGTAGTTGGCTCTCCACATGTGGTGTTTGTCCTAGGATTTACAGCTGAGTGTAATGTGATGTGTGGCAGGTTGAGGAATTAGAAAAGATGGAGTGGAGCCCAAGAAGAATGATTTATAGATAAAATAGTAGCAAACAACCAGCACAAATTTATGAATAAACTTGCATCATATCCTAGGGATATGATGCACAGCACCCGCAGGACCAATAACTTGGACAGGACTCCAAAGCTTCCCACCATAAAACTGGTGGACTGGTTGTTAAATAGCGCTTTTCTACTTTGAGCATTCAAGGCACTTTACACAACTTGTCTCATTTACCCATTCACACCCATTCATATGAGCACTTTCTCTACTTGGGGTTAGTATCTTGCCCAAGGATGCAGACTGAAGCAGCCAGGGATCAAACCGCCAACCTTCCAATTAGCAGATGAACTGCTCTGCCACCCACCTCACTAGAGTAGGGGACCGAAGATTTTGAATATCAAGTTAATTGGTCATTCTAATGGTGCGTACTGAATTAAGCTGGGAGTCAGAATTTGAGTTTCCAGTCGGAATTTTCAAATGAAATGCCTCTTCAACATGGGAAGTCAGCGCAACGTTGATGTGTTAGCCCTGCGACAGATTGGCAGCCTGTCCAAGGTGTACCCTGTCTCTTGTCACATGGCAACTGAGTTAGACTCTAGCCTAGCCATGGCGCTAATTTGGATAGGCAGAAGAAAAATAATGGATGGATGAGTTCTCTGTCCTGGTAGATTGGCTCAGGACTCAGCCTTCCCAAGTTCCTTATTAAATCCTTTTTCACTCTTCTTTCTGACCCTTTTTCCTACTTTTCTGCTTCTTAACTACAGCCTGGAAGTCATTTATAAAGTCAGGATGGGGTTTCTCCTGTCCAAAAGTGGATATATGAGTAGAGCACAGAGGGTAGAGACTAAAGTTTGATGTCCCACGCCTCCCATCAAGGGGATTGTGTCAGAGTGGAGCTAAAGAGCTCCGTGCTGGAACCAGCTGTGGGTTGATGTTTGGCTATAACCAAACTTGGTACACAGTCTCTGCTTTAGTAACTAACATCTGGTTCCAGCACTTTTTAACAGTGCGTGCACAAAAGTAAAATAAGTGGTAGTTCAATGATGTTGGTGTACTGACACTACACTTGTTTCCCATCCTTAGTGAATCCTGTCAGTCTTACCTCAGCTGTTAGTTTCTTTCCTCATATTCATTTAGTTTGTTGTAAATTAAGATTGGGAGATTACTGTGTTATACTGTCATTGTGCTTATTCATACTCTCTTCCACTAAATTATTAGAGGCTCTGCTTTTACGCTTTGTCAGTTCATGTTGGTTGTGGCCCAGGAGGTAGTGTCTGCTGTCAACCAATTGCAAGGTTAGTGGTTTGGTTTTCTGACAAGATGCTAAACCCCAATGCATCCACGTGAGCAAGTGAATGTTAGGGTAAAAATGCTTAGGCATATATAATGGCATTTCTTGTAGTAAGAAAGTACTTCGAGTGCTCAAGTAGAGTAGAAAAGCACTATGTTTGCCATGTTTCAAAGTTTGTATATGTCGATATTTTTCAGACCAAAAGAAGTCCACCTGTTTCGGGGATATCAGAAAAAGGCTCAAGTGTTTGTGAAGTTATTTGATACAAATGCAACACTTTTATACATGCTAAACAATAAGGAATCGGCAATCCTAAAAGTGAAAACATTGATGCATAAAGGTCCAACATTACAAGCCTGGGGGAGTTCTGTGGGTCCACACCCTAAAGACTACTAGACTTGAAGACTTAAAGTTAGAGAAGTTGGAGAACACATCCCAGATTCCTTGTGCGTGAGAGAGGATGGGGTCCTGAGAGGGAAAGGGGGGGAAGAAACCAAATGTGCATGTGTGATTTTCCTGAATTTATGCAAGTATCAATTACATAGGTCAAGGGTTACAAACTTGGAGATGAAACAAGTAGAAGTGCAGATGAAGAAGTGGGGTGGGAGGTTGAACAAGTTAGATGGGCAGGAAAAAAAGACCACTTTGGCACGCATAGAGGGAGAAATTAGTGAGTGAGTTGGGAGCGTGGGTAGGTGGGAGGAGATGTTATGAATCTCCCCTTCTATTGTCATTTCCTCTGCAGCTGGTCCCGGGTTGAGAGGGAAAGAAAAACACAACTTGGAGGATCTGAAATCTAAACAGCGATCCTGCCAGTGGGCTGGGTGTTCCCTGCTGCCGACACATCTGTAATAAAACACATTGTCTGATTTCGTAATGTGGTGTTAATAAAGGTGTAGAACAGGTCTGACAAGCTGAAGATGTAACAAAAATCTGAATAATGAATAATCCGTTGTGCAAAGGAGAATGAATCCTTTTTAATAGATTAAAACTTTCCGATTTGAGTTCATGTGGGAAATGAAATTGATAGTGTAGAGTTCTTTATTTTGTGGAGTCATTTCATGTATGTACTCACAATTTTTGTGCTTCTCACTGTTTTAAGTAAGTCTCAATATTTAGTCTGGGAAGACAATTTCCTTAGATTTATTGCCCAGCCCCCGAGCCCTTCTCTCAGGTCAGGTCTGTGCAGCTCAGCCTGACGGTCTATGGTCGTGGCCCCTTTAAAATATAGCCATTAGGGATTTTATTATCTCTCAGTTAGCCTGTGGTGGTCTTTCACAGTAACACAGTTCTATACAAATCATAGTTGATTGTCTGTACACAAGAGATCACAGAGCAGAGTGAATGGATCAATTTAAACATGGCATTTGTTGAGACACCTGCTGCACGTCAAAAATGGCTATAATAACAAATCCTTTCAGTTCTGAATTTAATTTTTTTGGTTGAACTTTTTACATATTACTTGGGGATTTTTGTGCAGGTGTGAAAAATTAAAAACAAGCAGGATTTATATCTCTTCCTCTACAGCTATCCTTTAATTCTTCATACAACTGATTCTGTCACTTTTTGTGATTACAAGTGTGCTTATCACCATAAAACTCTGAGAAGACACCAACCATAAATATTTCACTTTGACTTTTTAAAGACTCTCAAAAGAGTCATCTATTTTGTGCACCAATGTTTGAGGCGGAGGAATGTAGCTGCAAGAAGCTGTTGATCGATGGGAGACACACAGAGGTGCTCTCTGCAATATTCCTGTTAGCCAAATGTTGAACCAACCATTTTAGCACCGTAACATAATTTGGGGATTCTTATAAGTAGGACTGCAGGATTATGGGTCGCTGCATGCTGTGTGCCGCTCTAAAAAGTCCTAACCCTGAGCAATACACCGGGGCATTTAATATCCCCTTTACCGTTTTGATGCAGTACTTTGTTTATGTTTGTGTGGCGTAATACGAGTGTCCTAACTCACATTTATAGCTTTTAAAAAAATCTGTTCCAAAATGTGCTGTTTCTCACACTGTATACTTTCAGCTCATGGATTTGTCCTTTACAACATCCCAGACTGGTTTCTTTCAAAGCTTCTTAGTGCTTCAAAGGATACTACTTGGCTCAGCCTCACAAAGCTCGTCATCAGTGCCGCTAAACTGGCTCGTTCAGAGTCCGCCGCTTCCCTCACGCTCCATGGAGTTTGGCAGGTAAAATGGCCAGAGTTATGGAAGTCATTAAAATTCCTTGGGAACATGTGGACCCTTGTTTATTTTTCCGTCCAGGCGGGAGGGTGGAGGGCTGCCAAGATGCTGCACTGTCTATCTCTCAACAAGAAAGTGTGAGAGAGAAGAATGACCTGGTGGAAGATGAAGGAGATGAAAGAGGGGTTAAAGAAGGGGAGGAGGTGGAGGACACACAGGTGGTGGAACTGAGGGGATGGATGGAGAGCAAAAGTGATTTAAAGAGAGAAATGTAGGCGGGACAGTGAGAGAGAGGAGGGGGCACAGTCCGACAGCCTGTACTGGACGCTAAACAAAAAGTTTAACAAATGAACGCTGAGGTTTCAGTGAGCCGAACAGGATGAGGATTAGAGACGGATGGATTCGCACACAGGCTGCAGGCGGAAAAGCTGAGACAAAGAGGGATGTAGAAATCAAAGTAATGGTGGAATCTACCAAAAAGACACACAGGGGGGAAAAAATGTGTCTTTCTGTCTCCATGACACTATATATGAATTACATGTACGACCTTGATAAATCCTTTCATTGGGCTTGTGTGTTATCAGGGTGGGAGGACAACTCGATGAGTAAATATGTACATTAGCACATTATCCACTGTGCTAATTCTTTTACAACCCAAACTAACATGTTTTTAAGACTATCCCTCACTTAACAAAAAAAAAAAAAAAAAAAAAAAAACAAGTCTGGAAGATGGGTGAAAAATGCCTACAGCAAACTGTTAACTCTCACAAATCTCAGCTCAGTGTAAGGAATAACAGGAATAACCAGAAGTTGCTCCCTTTTAATTAGCCCAAAGTATCATGGGATCAAATGGGAAGCATCATGCTTCAAATTACCAGAACTTTTACTATTTGTGTCAATCAAATGTGGTCCAGCTGCGCCCACAAGGCTTTTTTCTTTTTCTTTTTTTTTTCTCAAATAAAAATATTCTTATTTATGTTTTAGCTTACCTTCTGTTGTATGTATCTATACACATACACAGAAATGGTTATAAAAGTTTGACGAAAGCAGATGACCAGACCATCAGATCATCTCTCCCTTCAAATCCTAGACGTGTCATTCCACACCATTGTCTTCTGTTAAAGCCATATAACATTGTGGGTTGTTAATAAGAGACCTCAGATGGTGTCTCGTTTTCTGTGACCGGCTAGTTTCTCCGCGTGCAATACCCGGTCAGACTTATATCGCCCACCTACCAGTCATAAATCTTCTCTGCCTTCATTTTAAATGTGGAAATATCCTTTCATGCTCGTGTTTAAACACCAGATCCAGGAGGGACCTGCTGTGCTGGTGGGTGTTTTCTGTGATTGGTTAAGCAGAGAGGAAAGATTGAAAGGGATCTTGGTGCAAAGTGTTGCTCAAGAGTAACTGGCATTGCAATATATGTGTTGAGATAAAAAGAGAAAGGACTAGTCTGTATGTTCCATCAGACACCTTGTAAATGGAGTCAAGTCACTGCCGCATTGGCAATACTTGTCTTTTTCTGGTTCAGAGGTGCTACTTGGTTTTCTATCTGGTGTTACAGTGGTTGATCGTTGGGGATACTCCTGTATCCAGTTGTCTATATTATAGTTTAATAAACAGAGATGATGTTTAAGGAGTTTGGGAGACGCCACATGGGAAGAAGGGTATCTGCTATAAGTCTCAGGGGATAAAGAAAAAGAAGGGAGTTGTGGAATTTTTTCAGTGCATAGCTGTGGTAATACCCTGTGCAGCTGAAAAATGTATCAGTGATTTTTCTCCCCTGATCACTGGCCAGGAGACTGAGAGTGCAGCAACAGGCAGTCAGTGAGGTCACTCTCCATCTCCAGTTGTCTTTTCTTTCCCCACCTAACACAGGAAAGAAAGTGTCTACCTTCCTGCATTTGTTCATTTTTAACTGGAACTGACACAGCAATGTGGACCCTGGGGGTGATCCATGCATTTACCTGCCTCACCGACAAATCGGTGGCTAATTAAGTCGTAACATGAGAACTTGTACCTCCCTCCCTTTTACTTAAATGTCCTTTCCCAGAATGCACTGGCCTTTGACATAGATCCAGGTCTGGAATTACATGTCTGTAATGCCAGTTTAAATCATTACGTGGCTTGTCTGCAAAGCTGACATCACATCTAGACATTGGTTCAGCTGCATTCCTATATAGTAAAGACATGAAGTAGATTAAAGTTGACTTCTATACAATTTGCCGAGGTTGCCCTGAGCATGGGAATCATTCAGAAAATGTAAATAAATGTAATGATTTGTGGATAAATAACAATCCACATGTGATGATGCCCTAATCATCAGGTATTTCATTGATTTCATGAATTCATTCATGTTGAAGTGATGATCTCAGTTATATTTTAATGGTAAAATAAAAAAAAAAATGTCAGTGTCTCGGTGAAGCCTGAGACTTGAAGCTGGGACTTGAACCACTAACCAGCGAGTAACTTGACTTGAAGCTATGTCCACCTCTTTGTATACAGTCTTTATTTTAGTCCCTGTGTCATGAACACGATCGTGGCTCAAGAGTTGGGAGTTCGCCTTGTAATCGGAAGGTTACCGGTTCGAGCCCCGGCTCGGACAGTCTCGGTCGTTGTGTCCTTGGGCAAGACACTTCACCCGTTGCCTACTGGTGGTGGTCAGAGGGCCCGGTGGCGCCAGTGTCCGGCAGCCTCGCCTCTGTCAGTGCGCCCCAGGGTGGCTGTGGCTACAACGTAGCTTGCCATCGCCAGTGTGTGAATGTGTGTGTGTGAATGGGTGAATGACTGGATATGTAAAGCGCTTTGGGGTCCTTAGGGACTAGAAAGCGCTATATAAATACAGGCCATTTACCATGAACAAAGGGTAGCCATGTCAAGGCTATGCCATTGGGCTTTTCATTTAGCTGTGAAGGGTAGATATTTGAAACTGGTATTTATGCCTTTCCCAGTGTTTTGAGCTTTTACTATTCTGTGATGCTGTTCACATATGGCTGCTGATACTAGTACTTAAAGTCTTTGATGAAATAATTTTGTCAAACAAAGTGACTCTTAAAATATTGGTCAGAGTCTTTTGGGGGCAGCATCTAATATCTCTTAGGGAAACTGTGACGTAAAATTCCAAGACAAGTGAGCTGAGCCAAGTGAAGTTGATGCTGATGCACAGTGACACTCTGTAGTTCCTGGTAACCATTAGCCCACAGCAGTTTTTCTTGAATTAATGTCTCAGTAGTCTTTATCCTAGCAGGCAAATAATCAGACATTTAAGTCTTAAGGTTGAAAAGATAATCCCTCATGTTTTATGATCCACCATCAGTTGTGTAATCCTTCAACTGCCTGGTTTGCTCTTGTTCTGCCATGCACACATCTACAGTGGCTTTAAGATGGCTGTCATTCGGTCCAATGGAATGCTCCCTATCTTTGTCAAGTCGACACTGACACGTGTGGTAGTGTTGCAGGCATGCTGCGAGTTGGCAGCATCTAAAAATCCTTATTTCAAGATGTGAAGCAGCTTACAAAAAAAAAGAAGGGAGAATTAAACACACACACACACACACACACACACACACACACACACACACACACACACACACACACACACACACACACACACACTTCCATCAAATCTTCCAACTACTACAGCGTTGAAGTAGTAAGAGGGTCTTGAGTTCAGTTCCACCATCAGGCCAGGGTTTTTCTGTGTGGAGTTTGCATGTTGTCCTCGTGTTTACATGGGTTCTCTCTGGGTACTCTGGCTTCCTCCCACAATCCACAGTGACCTGTCTGTCTGACCTGTCCTCTCGCCCTAAGACAGCTGGGGTGGACCCTCAATTGGATAAGCAGAAGAGAATGGATGGATATCCCTCATTTCACAGACAAATATCTGTAATATCACCCATGAATGGAGATCTTTATATCTTTATCTTATACCAGGCTTTGCTTCAACCCTTCAGTTCGTCTACCATCTGAAACAAGCCATTTTTTGATTGGTTGACCTTCCTTAGAAAGTTTGAACAGTATGTGTGTTGATCTTCTGTGCTCAAAGACAGACCTGTGCATCTGGGACAGGGAGACAGCTCATTTTACTTGGTGGGCTCCATACAGCCCACTTTGATCCTGAGTGCACCAGTTAAACTAGTCTTTCTGTCAGTGTAAACACATTTAACTAATCATATAATCGCTGAGATATTTTGCTGTTGGAAAAAGAAGTGCAATGTTTTTTTTTTTTGTTTGTTTGTTTTTGCATAACAAAGAAATGCTGCTGTTGTAAATGAAAGAAGAGTGTTGGTAGGACTCTACAGTTAAAAATCCCAAATCTATGCCCTCCCTGACATTCATCATGTTAGTCCAGTGGGCCGGATTGGAGTCTTTGCTGGGCCAATTTTAGCCCCCGGGCCTTATGTTTGACACTCCTCATCTAGAATGACCATATTGGGGATATCTTGTTTATCTGTCTATTCTCCAACTTATCAGGGCCCTGGGGGGGGCTTGAGCCTATCCCAACTACCATAGGAGATAGGCTCGCCAGTTTGTCGCAGGGCTATATATATATCTATATGGAGTTCAGAGTAGTCTGAAACCTATGCTTTATGCTAAAACCTATTACACATGTAATGGCTTCATTGTGTGAAACTTTGATCAAAGTTTATTATGAGCATCCACCATTATGATACATCCCATTTAATGTTCTGGGCCATTTTAACAGTTCGTGGAACCACAAGGTTTGCATTTGGAAAAGCAGCCATTGCAGTTGAAGCTTAAATGCTCCTTCAAACCAAACGGTATTTCCCATAACATCCCCTTCACACAAAAAAAACTTATAAATCAGAAGCATTCACCCACCACTCTACGTGAAAAGTGAAAGAGAAATTACTTGTGGAAACTGTGAGAGAACTTGTAGGTTTCCCAAATGTACTTTAAATGGTTTGTTTGAAGTCGGTGTGTGTGGCTCGGGGAAATTGGAGTTTCACAGAAAGTTTATTTCAGCCCTCGCTCGGTTCACGCTTGATCCAAAGTTTTCCTTCCTGATTGCATCACTAGGTCTCGGTCTCCGTGGTGACTGTGAGTCATGTAGGACACTGGTTGTCCGGAACAATTGGATCCTAAAACAATACAGCGCTTTTCTTTCAGCATCCTTTATGCTCATTCTGACGGGAAAGGATGGTAGCTTGTGTGTGAACTGGTATATAATTGGAAGCGCGAAGGGCGTGTGAGGAAACAGCTGGACCTACTTGTGCAAACACAGAGTAACGCTCATCCACATCCATAAAGCTGAAAATGACTGAGATCGTTTCATGTGAGCTCATGTGTTTCTGCAGAAAAAAAGTCCCTTGAAATTTTGCCAACTTAAATAAAGAATGTAGCTAAAATTGGATTAATATCCACTTTTTGAAATTCAGTTCCTTAAGTTACTGCCTTGTTTGCTGTGGCGATGTCTTTCTGCTATATTTTTATGACCCAAAAGTATGTTTGTGCAAATGAAAACATCATATGAAGCTGCTTGGGACATCATGTGAGAGTGGGGCTGGAAAGGTTGCAGTGTTCTCTCTATAGCCAGAAACCATAGAGCTTCTTCTGATTTATTTTGGGTTTAAGCAAAGTCTAATTTCATAGTGAGTATTAATCATAATATTAAAGTCCTTGGTGTGTCATGGAAATGGCCCCCCTCCTTCATCCATCCATTCGCTTCCGCTTATCCTTTTCAGGGTCACGGGGGGGGGTGCTGGAGCCTATCCCAGCTCTCATAGGGCGAGAGGCGGGGTACACCCTGGACAGGTCGCCAGTCTGTCACAGGGCCAGACAACCATTCGCACTCACATTCACTCGCACATTCACGCCTAGTGGCAATTTGGATTATCCAATTAACCTATCCCCACAAGCTGCATGTCTTTGGATGGTGGGAGGAAGCCGGAGTACCCGGAGGGAACATGCAAACTCCACACAGAAAGACCCCAGCCTGATGGTGGAATTGAACTCAGGACCTTCTTGCTGTGCAGCAACAGTGCTAACCACTGTGCCACCGTGCTGCCCTCACAGTACCTGGTATTCCCAGGGAGTCTCCCTTACAAGTACTAACCAAGCCCAACCCTGCTTAGCTTCCGAGATCAGACGAGATCCGGTGTGCTCAGGGTGGTATGGCTGTAAGCAGGCCCCCCTCCTTGCTCTTATTTTTTCTAGGCATTGCTTTTTCGTTAAAAACAAAATTGTTTGGAGCGTCGCAAGTTGTACACAGTTTGCTGTTTGTGCAGATAAGAGCATGAACAACAGCAAGAAATAGAAAATTCAGTTTGAGATAATTGAATGATGTGAGTGGTGACTGTGAGGAAGAGAGGGCATCTTTGAGGCCCAAGCTGTGGACTATTTTTCTTCCGCCTTGGTGGTCTAATTATGCGGACTCCCTATAGACCAGTGAAGCCCTTTGCTATGATTGAGTTGCAGGATAGTCGCTGATAACGGTCATTTTCATGTTTATTTGAAGTCGTCCCAGTGAAGCTTGTATGAATGAAGGCTGTGCTACAGTACGAGCCTGAAATCTCTTTGATTTTGGAGAATTTCCTACGATCAGCGACATAGCTGCAGTGAAACGAAGTATGCTCAGTGGTCAGAGCAATTAAGATGCGCACAATTGCACATGAATGCGTGCACTAGAATGAGACGCCCGCACACACAAACCGTGCCACACTCGGTCTCAGCAGAAAGTTATGACTTCTGGCCGTGTGTCGCTGTCCCTCCGCAGGACCCCACATCCTGACAGGACGTTTGTCCTTCCTTCACACTCATGCACGCACACACAAACTGTATGTGTGACAGCAAGACGGAGAAAAGGGGAACACACTGAATCACTGCAGGCTACTCATATGGGCAACCGGAAAATGACAGCGATAAGGAAATGGAGATAAAAGGATGAAGAGATTTAATTACACACCACAAAAGTGGGAAATTACAGATTGAGTAAAGATAATGGCTTCTAAGATTTTCAAACCCACGTGAACTTGTTTTTTTTTAAGTTGATTTTTGGGAAACTGTACAAACCAGAAATACTTAGTTTCTTTTTAAACTTGATTTGGTTCCTAATCTGCTTCATAATATTGTACAGGATAGCTAGCAGGTTATTCCCAAGTCCAGCAAAACAGCCACTGCTGGAATACCATTAAAAATCATGATTTTTGTTTGAAAAAGTGCCTTTTTCTTTAGTTGCTTTTTAGCGCACACACACCTTTTCTTGTGACAGCTACTCCGAATAAAAAAACAAAAAACTAAAACCCCTAAAAGACCTTTTAATCCTCTACAAAGATAAACTTTATCTTCTTCCATGTTTTTGGACTCCATTGCATTTACGCTCAGATTTTGTTGACAACACTAGGAAAGGATCCCAGGGGCCGGTGCAGCAAGATGCCTGACCTCCCGGATGTCATCAGCACCCTTTGCTCCTGCTTTACTTTTCATGATGGATGCTTTGTATGACTTTGTGTCGCAACCCCTGAGGCTCGAGCTTGACAAGGCCGGAAACACTGAGGGACTCATGAACAAATACACACTCCAGAGGCTCTCTCTTTTTCCTCTGACAACATGTTATTGAATCGTTTGATATGATAAAACGGTTCACAAAACAGTGACAGTGGCTCACACTGAGAAGAGCTGCTTGTTTGCTTTCCTGCAGCTGGTTTCATGTGATACTTTAGTCTCTAGAGTGAGACCTTATCTTTATGTTTATCTTCTATATATAATACCCTAGGCATGTACAGGTTTGGTGAAATGTCACCCTTAACCTTTTACCTTTTACCAGAGTCAAATGTTCTGTGATGGCAGGATGGACTTTGCAAAACATGGGAAAATGCCAAAAGTGGTCGAACTTTTTCTTTTCTTTTTTCTTTTCCTTTCAACCAGCAAAACATCTACATGTAAGGATTCTTTTAATCTGCGGATGTGGGTGTTTTCAACCTTGACTGACCTTGGAAGTTGCTAAGCCTCAATAAGTGGCCTTGACTTGAACACAAAGCAGCGTGTCTATTGTTGGTGTGTTCTCTTTCGTGTTTCTGGAGTTAAATGAAAATGCCTTTTGGGAGGCTGGTTGATGTGCGGTCTCTGTGTGCTCTGTCTTCGACCTGTGTGGTAGGATAGCATAAAAGGCTTTTGGGATACTGGTGGGACGAGGCTGTTTCACAATTCCTCAGCCTTCTTGTGAAACTCAGGCTTTCCAAATGACTTAACAAGAGAATCAGGTTTTAGATGTGGAGCTCTTAAGTTCTGAGAGTAGATTTAGCATTATGAGAATATGGTAAATATAATTTAAGCGCTTTTATGTATATATTCGGTGCAGATGCTCCTATGAATGACACTTGGGAGCTATAAAGTGAAGCATATTTGACTGGATGTTTCATCTCACTTTCTATCTTACTTTTACTTCTGTTTTTGCTTCTCAGTCTTGGTTTCTCCCTTTTTCTTTCTGTTGGGGTGGGGTCACCACATGCACCGACTGTTTGTTTGGAGTTGCCATAGAAACCCGTGCGAGTGTGCGCCTGTTTGTGCGCTCATGCTCGACTGCATGTGTGTTTGTGCTGGTGAGATGGGCCTGCAGTTCTGCTCCGTGCATAATGACCTCATCCAGACACAGACTCTGACATATCGAATCTGTCTGCTTCCTTGGATTGTGTAATGGATAGTCCCCCCAGAAATGCGCGTACACAGGCACAGCAGCTCTGTGGTCGACGCCCACTCAGTGTTTTGCCCCGTTGCTTGACCACAGAAGAGTCATGTGGCTCTCAGCAACAATGGCGCAACTCCCTTTGACAACAGGAACAGTGCATAATTGCTTGATAATTCAATGCTCCATCTGTACATAATGAGCTTTATTTGAATAGACTTCAGTATCACATCTCTTTAGAAAAGGAGAAAGTTCACGAACTCGCAATGAACTCCTGAACTCTACTTCTTCTGATATATAATTGTACATGCTGAATATTAGTGTTTTAAACTCTACTCCCACCTTATCACACGGGGTCAAGCTCCTGACGTGCCACAGCTGCTAATCTCTGACGGGGTGAAAATATGGAACCCAGCCCCAGTGTTGATGTGCGTTTATTATAGCTGGGAGTTAAGTCACTGGTAAGAAATCTTTTCCGTGTGGAAAAGAATGCTCCTCTCTGTGAGCGGAAAAGCTCTGCTTCATTTCACAAAGATTTCTGGAAGATGTATTTTCCCCTGAAGCATAAATGTACGCACTTATTAAAGGCCTACTTACTGATTTGCCATGTGACTGTGGCCTTCCATGAAAATCCTGTATTCACTGTCAAAAAGAGCTCATTCAGTAGCACCGCCGGGGTGCATTCTCTGTCATGGATATTTGCTTTTATGTTGCTTGCTTAGTTTTTCATCAATTTTTGACTTTCGCCGTTCCTGCATAGCTGTTTCTAATAAAGCACGCAAAAATAAATCAGCCGCAGTTTGACGCACATGATCACAAATAAGATTTAAAATGTTCAGCTTTTCATATGGGGGGAAAAATAGCTCGAGTTCTTCTCTGACAGCCCTGTGAAAGATTGCCAGGGAATACACCTCGTATGCATCAACTGTCCATGCAGCACAGAAATGGTGAATAAAATCCCAGTTTGTTTCTGTATGTTCATTCAAGCAAAATGCGTTTAGTCACCTGGTGCAGACAAAGGATCAGTCTGGTGTGAAGTGATTGGCTTAGAAAAGATTTGCATTGAAATTAACTGCTTAGTTTAATAGCAAAAGCACATTGGTCCACTTTACTATAAAGCACATTCAATTGATTTATCTTTGTCATGGTCTTATGTAGTGACTGCTGTCAATGGCTGCTGTTACTGTGATAGCGAAACGTTCCTGCTCAGTGCTCCGCTCTGTTTCCCCTAAGACTGCCACTTCAAAAAAAGCTTAATTATCCGACTGAAATCCAGGACACGAGTATATTCTTGTCTTCTGCAAGGAAATCTATGTAAGCTACTGCAGCACAGAAAAAAATCTATTCGGCTGCTGTAAATATTAAAGGGGTGAAAGAGGATACAAGATGGTTTTTACATCCAAGTTTTGGTTTTATTGCCGTTTTCCATTTTTAAATAATTGGATATTTTTTTTTAGAAAGCATCAGTTTTTTCCATGATACTGAAGCTATTTTCATGCTTTTGACCTAATCCTGCAGGCTTTTATGTGAGAACTGGAATATGTGACGTAGTCGCACTGACCATTAAACACACTGTAACCTGCCAGTTCTGTAGAACCAAGTCTGTGTTATGGCAGATTATTGCAATGTGAACGTGACAAGGTGGTGCAGCGGTTAGGGATGTCGCCGCATAGGAAAAAGGTCTTGACTCTAGTTATGCAGCACACAGTTGAAAACACTTTACACAAACCTTGTTGCCTCATTTATATTACGAGTGTCGTAGCCAATTATTGGGGGAAATATGCAACGTAGCATACTACGGATACAACGTATCCCCGTATGAGCTTAACCGTGTGCTTCATCAGAGACTGGACACCCTGCAGTCGATGTTTGCAGTCAGGCTAGTTTCCTGACAAACAAACAGGAGCAGTAAATGATAGCTGGAGGCCTCAGAACCGCTCTAGTGTGACACTATGTGATAACGCCACATAAGCGCTATATTTATTATCTAATGTAAATGTGAAGAGATTTTAGTCATATCACACAGCCCTACTAGAATGGTTGTCCCTCTCTGTGTTAGCCCTGGGACAGATTGGTGACCTGTCCAGGGTGTACACTTCCTCCTGCCCTGTGACAGCTGGGATAGGCTCCAGTCACCCCATAACCCTGAATAAGATAAGTTCCTCCAACACTGTGTGAACAATTGTATGTACAAACAGCTTTATGAATAGTATAACTAAGCCTGTTGACAGCTTTGGTTTTAGAACGGTTTGTCAGACCCAAATTTCTGAACCTGATTTTTTTTTTTTTTTTTTTTTTTTTGCCTTCCGTTACCAATTTTTGTAACCTTAGAAAACCAGAAATGTGACATTCACACACATGGGTTATGCTCACAGTCAACTACTACAAGTGTAAGGTTACAAAATGGAACGCTTGCTTATAAGGTATATTGGATTTGTCAGCTGTGTTCAGTGAGTTGGGGAAAAAGGGCCACATGAGAAATGTTAACATGTAGTTAAGATGTCGTACGAAAAGGCAGCTGCATCCTTGAGTTAATCATTTAAATGAAATGTGAACCCTGTTCATAAGTGGCCATAGTATGCTGATGGAGCTGAAGCTGTGTACCGAGACTCGGTGAGTGCTGTGATTTGAATCCTAAGCAGGGGCCATTTATTTAAAAAAAAAAAAAAAAAATCTTTGTAAAGTGAATTTTGTTTTGAAGGCAGCAGAATCAGACAGTCCAAACAGTTTTGCCAGTCCCCCTCAATCAGGCATTGATGCCAGCGAAAGCTTTGAGAAAATGTCAAGTAATTCACACTAAAACTAATTCAGTGCACAGCTTGTGTTGTGTAGCCATGGAGCAATTCAGACCACTCTGCTGTTTAGCCTGTGCCCAACTATAAAGCCAGTGTCTGGCGGTGAGGACATACGGTAACAGTTAGCAGCTGAGACGCCCGGCCTTGGATTGTTATTGTTTGTGTGGGTGAAGCAACAGGGGCCCGTTAAAGTGTGTCTGTAACTCTGTCATTACCAGCTGTAATTACAGGGTGATTAGCAGTCGTGTGTGTGTGTGTGTGTGTGTGTGTGTGTGTATGTGTGTGTCTTATGTTATGGATTACCTTAATTTGGCATGTGATCTGTTTTTCAGAGGAATCGTACAGCATCCAGATTGGGATTCATTTATTTAATGAGATAAACTTTCTGTTACACAGGAGCCAGTCGAATTTGTGACTGGCTGCAACACAATTAGGATGATGCTCATCAAATGCATTATGCACCATTCATCTTATTTTTATTGTATTTCTTGTTTTGTAAACAGAAGACTGTATGGATGAAAGAGAAAATGAAAAGCGGACCAGTGTCCCGAAAGAAGCAGCGGAAATGTGATTTAACAGTTCTGATCACAACTTTCAGAATGAAATGACGTTGAAAGCAGGATGCGGAGTCCTAGCCTTGAATTAAAGTGACAGGCTTTGTATCCAGGGAGCTATTTTACTGCTGATTGTATGAGCATAAACTGAGTGGAGAGATGAATGAAGCTTGTGATTCTACCCTTAATGATTTTTTTTTTTTTTTTTTTTTTTTTTTGACACAAACCTATCTATTGTGTGTGTGTGTATAAGCGCAACTTTAAACTTAAATAAAAGACCCCGCTTTGGCGGCAGTGTCTGCTAGTTGTTATGCTTGAGGATATGCGTGCACACGGCGACGCGCATGTCCAGGTTTGAAGGTCTTTGTCTTCTTTCGTGTGACATGCATCACTGCTTTCTGTGCTAAAGGTAAAAGTAGGTGAGCTTCTTTTACCGTTTTCATTCAGAGGAACTGTCTTGTGGGATGTAATACTACAAAGCACCTTTGTGTCCCTTTAAAAGTTTGTTTAAGGAGCAGGATGTTGACTTCTATGTTTTAGCTGACTGACAGTCTTTGAATAGTCATGCTGCTGTGTTTGAAAGACGGTCTCCTGAGGTTTAAAAATGTAACACGTGCTTTCAACCTGTTTTGACCTTTTTTTTTTCTTTTTCTTTTTTTTTTAATTAAATAAATACAGTAACTAATAAAGTGTCTGCTGAAATTAAGAAAACCATTTAGAAACAAGCACCAGGAACACAACTATTAATCTCTGAATTCAACTGTATTTTATTGGTCCCCCCCAAAAAGTGGATTGCGCTAAAGTAGGGATCTCAAACTCGTGTTACATGCAGCCCCCTTTGATCCTGAGTGGGCTACACCGGTGAAACTCCCCTTTCTGTCAGCGTGAAGAGGTTTAACTAAGATCTATTTAAAATAAGAAAAAGATGAAATTTCAGAAGCATATGTTGGTTTTTCTTCATGATAAAGAATTTCTGCTGTTGCAAATGAAAGAATTGCGTTAGCATGATTTAGACTGTAAGAATTTAAAGACAGTTTCTGTTAATTCACAGAAAAACACCCATTTCTATAGTAGATTGTGGGGAAAAAACAGGAACTCTTGTGCTACTTAATTACTGTGCTACAGGTGGAACGTCCATGAAGTGGGTAAGCTGTTTATCAGGAGGAAAAGCTGTAAAATTTAAAATAAAATCAGGTCTACTATCACCCCAGGACCTTATGTTTGACACCCTTGCTCTAAATAATTCAGATTTTACATAATACATAGAAGTCAACATCCTACATTCACTTAATTTCCCTAGGGATTAATAAAGTATTCTGATTTTGAGTGCGGTACTGCAGTTGGATGCCACTGTTGAAAGAACTCAATTTGTAGAATTTATTCCAACTGGAGGCCTTGAATCTGCAACCTGAGGTTACAAAGTGGGGAAATGAATGCTGAGGCAACCAGTGTGTAAAAGTCAGCAACGCTGTGCTGACTCAATCACTGCAGAGTTTTAAACCTCCTCTCGCATTAACATCAGCATAAAAACAGTGGGCTGAGAACTTCATGTCATAAACTTTTATGGCTTAACGGCTCCTGTAATGTGTATGTAGGGTCAGTACTCTTATCCATATAGTCTATGTGGAAGCTCACATTTAAGAGGTGACTATATTCCATCCATTCATCCTCCTCCACTTATTCTTATCAGCGTCATGGGGGTCTGGAGCCCATCCTAGCTACCTTAGGGCCAGAGTACACCCTGGACAGGGAGGTGACTATATTAATATATATTTTTTTCTCCTGTAGTGTGGATTCGAGGTGTGCATGGCATTTTGTTGTCAACAAGGAAGGGAAGATTTTCATGCGTGTGGATTTGAGGTAATCTGATATTCTGTGACTGTTAAGAGTGACGCCAGTACACGGGAATGATTATCACAAGCGTAGAAGCCCCAGAAATGTTAAACAGAGATAAAGACTGCATGCAAAGATATTACAATGCACCTGGTTGTCAGCTGGAAACTTATCACCTGTGCTTCTCACAGGTGTTACTAACATTGCTAAATACTGTAAATCACGACTAAATTTAAACTCAAAAGTAGTTAAAGACTCGTTTAGATTTCAACGCAGATGCCAGAAATGCTGAGACAATGAAATATGAGGCAGCTTTGTTTACTAAGGTTAACTGAAGTATTTCCAGAATCACTCTACAGGGAAACAAGAGTCGCTTTAAACTTAAACATGAGCTTTGGTTAGAAATGAGGACAGCCGAGCATTATTAGGTAAAGGAGGAAATTACCTCCATGTTCACAGTAGCTAAAGTGGCCATAACAACGTTTTTGTTTTTTACGGTCAATTCATCGTGCAAGTCGCTGATATTGATACGATCTTTTTCTTCAGTTAAAGTCAAATGTTTTGCAGATGACTCACACTGTTCATCTTGACTGAGCGCCTGTGAGCAGAGATGTAATCTTATCTGTGTGTTTAAATTTCCTCCAAACACTGAAGCTCCTAAGCACTCATGCTGTTCTGCCGTTGACCCGAAATAGCACATTTGACAGAGGTGATGCCTGGGCGGTGACTTCCCATTGTTGCTTCTAGGCCACGTTTATCCCTGTCAGTGGAGGAAACAAACTCCTTAAAATACACACACGGGCCCGCTGCTTCCTTGCACGCCCTCTCTGCCTCCACAGAAGTTTGTCTCTACCTGAACCTTGAGGGAGAAGCAGGCTTCCCTGTTCACGCTCGAGTAGGTTCGTGCATTGGTGTATGTGCGTGTATTTCTTCTCTGTGCTAAATGACACAGCTGCTCAGACAGGCACAGCTTTGTTACCAGCGAGGGCTCCAGGAAGTGAATCTGAATGTGTCTCTCTATGTTAAACATTAGCTCTGCTCTTAATGCCTATTTACCCTTCAAACAGGGATTAGTGACTACTTATTATGACTCCTATACAAATGTAAAACTAGACTAGAGTTGCATAAACATGCATGTGAGCGATAACTTAATGGAATTGTGTGTGTGTGTGTGTGTGTGTGTGTGTGTGTGTGTGTGTGTGTTTGGACACAGGTGACATAGTTTTGTCAAAAGTCTGTGATTCCGGTTTCACTCATGGTTACTTTTAATAAGATGAATGTTTGTAGCTCTTTATACAGTGTGTAATGTATCCCATTTAATGAGTATAATAATGTGACACCTGTGGTGAAGACGTGAGATTAATGACCGGAATTTGCAGTTTGTGTCATCCTGCTGTTTGGACTTGTTTGTCAAAATGTTTCCCTTCAAGATGAGTATCTGATGTTGCATAGGAGCTGGCAAGCAGTAACTGTGAAGTAGTTTTGATGTTGTCCTGTGGCTTTATGCTTCCTTTAAGGAATTAATTTGAACTTCCTGACATGTGGGCAAATGGCATTTGAAGTAAGGTCAGGGGGGTTTCCTTATAACCTTTAACTGTCTTATTATGTTAAGAAATTCCACATCCATCCTTTTCCCTTTGAGGAGTCTCCACATTAGTCTATTTCTATTTTATTGTGTGTGCGTGTGGTGTCGTCCCCCCCCCGGTCATGAGTTCAAATGTTTATATATTCTCTGGTAGTTAACATCAGTGAAAGTGCCCTATTGCTCCTCTCCTCTTACTGCTCGCCGTTTGGTGGGAAATGCTGACAGAACGCTGATAGCAGGGCTTTGGCTGTAAATGGATACCAGCAAGCATTCGGCCCAGCAAACGGTCGGGCCCTCTCCTCTGTTGTGCTCCGTTTTTGTTCACGGCTTATCGCAGGATTCAAGGAGTGGATGACTTCAACAAAAAATGTAGGATTACTTGAGCACTGTAGTGTGCAAAGGACTCATTAATCTTTAAAGTTAATAACAGTTGTGTGGAGTGTGTTAGAGCATTAAGCGTTCTTTTAGATGTATAGGATTAGTGCAGCTTTGTTTGTCATGTCTCACATGACTGAACCAGAGGAAATAACAGTAATTTTGGTGTCCACACGGCCATAATTAGATGTTGTTCAGAGACTAGCCTGCTCTCATCACCCAGTGAGATATGTTGTTGATTGGGCAGCATCTTGAGTCTGTCCCACCTGGATGGTTCCCTCATTTGTACTCAGTGAAATGACAAAACAAAAGCTGTTTTCACACATGCACTGCAGCCCTGAACTTTGTTACCCGGTGGAAGTGCATTTAAGAACACAAACGTCCAAACAGTATGAAGCTGTCTTTAAAATGCCAGCTCCCTGGTACAAAGTCTGTGTGATATCCAAACACACCTATAGGGCATTATCCAGGCAGCACCGTGATTTAAATAAATGGATACAAATGATTAGATACCCATGCACGCCTGTCTGCTAATGACCAAGAAAGCATCGACAGACCACCCAGGACCTTCTCTTTTGGTGGATATGAACAGCCTCATCAGAGGGAATCTGGAGACGGCGATTTCGGAGATGCTAGAAGTGAGCGCGACAACGTGCTATGCTAACGGCAATGTGAAAATCCCTTACATGTTAATGACTAACACGGAGTCTGTTTTGACACCATTGTGATTATGTTTAAACCTTCTTATGAACAATATTATCAGCATTCTGTCTGACTGACAGAAAGCTGATAACAGATTGTTTAAGCCAGTAGTCACAAGTCTGAAAAGATTATCTTCTGGTTTTGTAGTTAATCTTTAATAGTTGTATATTGTTGTGTTAGAACTCTTTCAGATACTCTGTTTTACTATTAAAGTAACTTGGATGCTTTTAAGCCTTTAATAAACTGCTCAAAACGTAAGCGTGTCTCTATCTGTAGTATACTGTTATCTTTATACAGTTAACTGTTTGGGGTTTTGTGTGAAAGTGGCTTTATTCAACATTGTGCACAGAGCTTTTGTTTCACAGAGTCAGCTGTCTGTGCGCGTCCGTGTGTATGGAGTTTGTAAAAGTGCTGAGTGATGCACCGACTTCCAGAAGGAGGGGTTGAGAGGGATCAGTCTCCTTTCTGTGCCAGTCTATACTTGGCATATTTACCGCACTGCAGAAGAGAATGCTGTCTAGACACAGGTCTTGGCAGTGTGAATATAACTAACATTTTACCAACTGGAACTGTTAGTATAGAGTAACAACATACAGGATAGTGCAAGGAAATCAAAAGATTGCAGTGAGATCCTTGATAAGGAAAGAAAAGGCCATTTTAGTGCATCTTTAAGTGGTTTCTTCAGATGTAATTTGCGAGACGCAGCTTTTTTGTCCTTTGAATATTCTTCTAGCAAAAGTGCTGCAGTGTAACAAAAATCTTGCTTGTATAGAATTATGCATATAACAGATTATAAATGGATAATACAGTTGTATTAAAGGATTTACAGCTGTGTACAGAGATGCCCAAGCTGATGTTGCTGCACTATTGTTGCAGTGTTACTTTCTCTTGACTCGGATTGCTATAAAGGTGTTTATTACTCTTAAACACTTTCTTTTAGATGAGCTGTGAAGGATTATCCTCAATCACAAATAAAAGGTCCCCTCCAGCTGCTGCATGCTAATAAAGGTATTTTCTGTAAGCCGCCTTCATGTTTTCTCACGGATCAGCATTGCAAAAATGTCCCCAGAGTACATTGTTGTTGTTCTTTCTGTAGAAGACAGTTTGTTGGGGAAAAGAAACTGTTAGTCGTGTGATGGCTGCTTGTTTGTTGGTGTAGGCCAGCTGCAGCCAGTTGAGCAAACACTCCAGTGATTTCTTCCACATGTATCTGATGCCATTTAAGGGAATCTGCCTATTATTACATGGCCAGTGGCAACCAGACTGTGTGAGGAATATCTATCAAATGGGGGGGGGGCAATTAATTTTCCCATGGGATCACATGAGAAACTGGGATTGTTGGGAACTGTCAAGCAGAATTGGGTTCAATAAACTGGATTCATTTTTGGTCAGTTTTAATTTTATCTCTGTATAAACTGCTCCTGGCAAGAGTAGATGCTAGGTTTGAGCAATTTGAACAAGTGTGTTCGGTTTAAGTCTGGTTTAAATCTGATGTGGAAATTCAAAGGCGAGCAGACAGGTAATCCTCGCTGAGAGGTAATCTGTATATGGATTTGTTAAACTTCGTTACTGAGAATGTTTGTTCACATATGAAGGTAGATTTGAGAGCGAGAACGAGAGAGGGAAAAACAAAAAAAACAACCTTTGTAGAGGTGTAGAGTTGGATCATGTTAACAATCCATTAAAATTTGGCTTGCATCCACCAAGATCCACAAAGTCATCTTAATCATTTATTGACCAAAATTTGACAAAAGGCCTTGAGAAAACCCTCTGGTGTGTATTGTTAACAAATACAAACTGTATAAAGATTTAAAATATAATTTCCCATTTGACCTCTGACCTTTCCTTCAAGGGCAAAGTGATGATAATGCTATATAAAGGTATTTAAAAGACATGTTACTCACTGCTATTGTTTGAATTGACAATACAGACATATAAGCCACTTTTCCATAAGTACCAACTCGGATTGACTGACTGGTTTTCTATTACCATCCAGTACTGCCTAATGTGTGTGGTTGTTGTTATAGGAACACGTCCGGCGACGTAATTAATATGCGACACAAACGCTACAACAAAGGGGTTTTTTTTTTCCTAGCCATTTCTGTCATTGCCGGGTTTTAAAAAAAAAGAAAGAGGGGAAAAAAAAAAAAAAAAAAAGTTGTTGTTGTTGTTTTCATTGTTGTTGCTAGGCTGTTCCTGTTGCCTAACAACCGTGACAGTAGCGGCTACAGCTGTGGTGGATTGCATGTTCAAAGGAAATGAATAAAATCTTCATTTTGTGTTTGACTTTTATCTGAGTAAATTGTATTTTTTCATCTGCGTATGATGCATCTGGGACAGCCAACACCACAGCCATGCGCTTAGCATCGTTGTTGGCTAAAAGGACTAACTTTAGCTAATAAACGAGCTCATGTGACTAGTCTCATTTTATTTTGAAGGTACAACTATGACAGAATTTACATTGTAGATATTGTACTCTATATACTCAGTGGTAGACTTTAACTCTGATGTCTCAAATATTACATGTCAGTTAAAATCCAAGGTATCTATTTCTTTTTCATATCGTTTATACCTGTGAATGTCTCACAGACAAATAATAATTGATGCGGCCACTGTCTGAAAGCTTTAGTTAGTGTATGTTTAAGCTTTTATGTTTCAGATAAAATGCAAGGCAAACTGATGTACCAAATATTCTTTAACTGGATGACAAATTGTACAATATAATTTTCTTAAAATGTTAAAAATAACAGATCATTAAAGAGGCTGATGTTTATGGGTCTAATAGGAGAGGGATGATTCAGAAACATGACAGCCTCATAAAATATTTAGTTTATGAATGTACAACTTGTATTGAATGACAATAAAAGGATTTGTCTTCTTCTAATGGAAAAGAGGCTGTAGGAATGAAACATGGGGATTCCTTCATAAAATGTCTTATCTTTAAAACTGTCCATAAAATTTAACTTTCTTTTGTAAATGTTGTCAATACAAACAAATGATACTGATATATGGGTATTCTAAATATCACAATATAGTTTGCATTCAAATATCATGTCACATTGGACCTCTGACACTCTCATTCAAGTTGACCCCAAAATGCATTACATCTTTAAAGAAAACTCCTCCTTGCTTTCGCAATTTTGCTTGCATAATGTATACTTATTAGGATTTTTGTTTAAATCCTATTTTCCCATGGACCTTATGGTTGGATACAACCAATGCGCCGAATGTTGCTCACAGGCCATACCGCGCCCAGGTCTGACCCATCTCGTACTCTCCACTGTTGTTGGAAAGATGGAATGAAAGATAAGTGCATAAATGGCCGATGCTGTTGATGCCATTTATGCTTGTACTGGTGCAATTGGTGTTCATTATTATGTGGTGTTTTCCCACTGTTTTATATGCAGTGCCAGCCAATGGAAACAAAACACTGGGACTTGTTTCCCTTATGGATCCCCACTTTTTTGTGGTCAGGCTCTCTCTTTTTTTTTTTTTCTTTTTTTTTTTCCCCCCGTCTTTTTCTTTTTTCCAAAGAAAAAGAAAAAAACGTATTTTTCTACTTCTTTGTTCATTCCCTTGTGACCTAAAGTAGTCGGGAATACGCAGGAAGAATCAAGGGTACTGAACAGGCCAATCACAATTGTTGCGGGCTGCGTCAGCACGATGTGTACTTGCATTTCTAGGGTGGTGCAAATCAAGTTACGGTGTAGGATTTCAGACAGGTGTGCGATTATGACGTACGTATGATGGTAGATTTCCTGGTAAAGGGTAATTCGCCAGTGAAAATAATGTATTGCACATGTCACCTTTGGTTTTAAATTCAACAATAACTTGTTGAGATGCTTGGAATGTATTACAGTCTTACTCACAAATACTAATAACTTGTATACATTTAGCACATTAAAATTCTTGCCCTGTTTCTTTATTAAGCACATTTATTCGTTGTGCAACATAAACAAGCAACACATTTTCATCACTTTGTGGTGTGGTAGGCAAAAATTGTGCTTTAAAATGAACTCTGGTGTAAAATCAAGAGGAAATTCTGATGTCAATTTTCCAGCTGTGAGATATCAAGTGGGTGTGGCTTGGCGTCTGTTGCAGCAGTGTTATCACCGTTACTCTTGCAGGAGCCTAAACAAAACTCCATATCATCTAAGCCATCAGGCGATCACAACGAATGTGCACTATAGCCCTTTGTTACTCTAGGCCTCTCATGAAGGAAACTTCATGACATTTTGCGTAATGTGTGAGTTTTGTTATGATAGTGACACACTTTTGCAGGACTCAGCTGGTACTTGACGTGCCATTACTCTACCTTGTAACTTCTGCTGCTTTGTTGAAAGTTGATAGGGAATGAAAATGGTTATGATGCTTAACAAATTAATGTTATCAGCCGTTTATATTAATTAGCTAACAACAAGTTAAGTGTAGTGACTTGTAGATTACGCGTGTAATCCCAGAATGATGATGTGAAGATCAGGGCTCTGTGGGGGCCATGCCATCTGTTGAAGAAGGTCTTGTTCTTATCTTGAGGATGTCCTTATGACCCTGCTGTGTGCTTTGGATCACATTTGTACTTCTGAATGACACCTTCCTGAAAGTGTTGTTGAAAGATCAGTCTCAATACCTAAAGTGCCTAGAACTATTTCAGTTTCTGTATATTATTCATATTTTAGGATTTTAGCTTCAAATGCATGTCTTCATTTAACCATACCTGATGTTGAGTCTCTCAGTTTATCTGCATCATCACTATGTACGTTCTTACAAGGTTAAATCCAGAGTAAGTGTGTGTAAAGGATCCATATGTAAATTTGCATTTGATGTGAAGCGTTGATCTTTTAAAAGCAAACATTAGAATGAACGACCTGGCTGACAAGTTGTTGACATCTTGGTTGCCTGGATTGTTTGTTTGTCTTCTGCATGGATGGCTTGTGACTTGGACTGTATTCAACTATTGCAAGAGGAAATGTGTGCCATGTGTTTCTCTGGTGGTTAAGTCATCTGTGGCTTAGCTTATTCCCCACTGGGAGGTTGAGTTTGTGGTCTGTGTTTTGCAGTTGTACAGCCTTAGTTTATTTCCTGCTTTGATTGCTCAACAGGTACAGAGCCGGGAGATGCTCCTTCAGCTGGAGACTGTGCTAATGTTCCCACTGTATAGGCTGTTAAGGTGTAGCGAAAGGCAACATTCGTCTGTTTCCTTTTCCATTTAAGACACATCTGTTTATCATTCTGCTAATCACTTTTCGTCCAAATGCTTAGCAGTTGTTTTAAGGCCAGATTTTTCTATTTTGTTCAAGTTCATAATCAGTATTGGTTTGCCACTTTGTTAAATGTACCTTTTGTGGCCAACCATCATATCAGTGTCTTCAATGGAAAATACAGGCAACCCTGACAGTCTGCTAGCGAACAAAGAAATCACAAAGATGTTTTGGGGGGTTTTTTTGTTTTGTTTTTTGTGGACCACCATTTACCTCTTTGTGACCAGTTTCACGTAACGACAGCAGTTAACTTTCAGCAACCACCCGCCAACTCATTCAGTCACCAACTGGGCGACTGATTGGAGTCTATTACAGAGTCTGCCAGATGTCTGACGGTGCTAATATGAGAATAATGTAGGGAAGAGTCGATGAGTTCGTAAAAAGTGTACGGGTGTATTGTGAACTTCCTTTTGCATTCTTACTGCACACAGCACCCACTTTAAAACTCAAAACACACCATCTGATGTTGTGTACAACCTGTTACAGTGTCCTAACCTGATTTTTTTTTTTTTTTTTTTTTTTTTTTTTTTTTTTTTTTTTTTTTTTTTTTTTTTGGTCACATTGTTTGGAGTTCATGCATGAAAACTGCTTTGGTGATAAAGAGAGACGGAAAACCAGAGGACATATTTTTCATATTCCTCACCAGCATAGAGTGAAGAAAGAGAAAATGCTTTGAGTGCTTTTGAGCAAGTTTAGGGAGTGTAGAAATACAAGATGTCGTCATGGCTTCAAAAATGGCTTTAAAGATACAATGAACAGCAACAAGTATTAAAAAAATGTATAGGCGAAATGAGTAGGGCCTTAAGCAAGACCAAGACTTGCAGAGAGCTGTCATGTGACAGATGTGTTGACAGACGGATGACTGAATTATGGCATTAAATGATACTTTTTAACAATGTTCTTTTGTAAGGCTGTTGGTATTTGGTTTTATCAGAGGGCCAGATAGCATTGATTCAATGGGGCAGAAGCGACAGTGAAAGGCGAGCAGTTTGTGCTGCAGCAGGTTGTGCGGCTGCAGTTATACTGCTTCCAGCCAAACTAATAAACACTGACCTTTAGTACAGTCGCCCAGCGAGGGGGGAAGGACAGCAGTGGGTGTGAATGAGAGACATAAAAAGAAAGCGAGCGAGAGCGGATAGTGGAATGTGAGGGATGTGAATGGATCAAAGAAAAAAAGAGAGGAAGAAAAAGGCTAGACTAGATGGGGAGAGAGAGAGAGAGAAGGCAGTGGAGGAGGGGAGGTGTGATTAGTGTGTGAGCCTGAGCTCTGATTGGTCAAAAAGCCTGTATGTATGCCTTTGCCTGATTCTGTGTGTGTGTTTTTAGCCAGTGGGCGGGGGATTAAGCTTGCATCACGTGGTCGCTTTAGCTTCTTTTCCACACAAACACACGCCCTCATTCACTGAGGGCACACACACATACACACACACACACAGATCCTCTCACATACACACTCACAGCTGTTGATACTTCTCTATCTGATGAACGCTAGAGCAGCCAAGACGGGGAGACTGTAAGAATCTGGGAGAATCTGCTGTCTGCTGGCAGCTTCACCGAGGAGCATTTATATGGAAAATCTGCAGGGACGCGTGGACAGACTGGTTTTCTGATCGCCGCCTGGCTCGCAGTTTCTGTTATTCGTATCCCGCTCTTTCTCTCTCGTCTCTCCCGGCTTCTTTCTGGGACTCACTGGTGGAATTTGTGCATGGGCACCAAGCAGCAGTGAAAAACAGAGACATGTGTTTTGCCTCAGCTGCCTACTACTACTCCCCATTCTCTCCCATTCACTGACCAAGTAGGAAATAAACACAAGGTTGGTTGTGCTTGCATTATATTTGTGTGTCGGCTGCTTGTGTCAGTACACCTGTTTGCATATTTTATATGTATTCCCGCTGTCTTATGGACGGATATGTTTTTGTTTCATACATCTGACTTGAGATCTGTTTTCTGTTCCTACTAGAACCGTGGGCATGACTCCAAAGATTACTATCCAAAAAACCGATTGGCAATTTAAGGGGAATTCCATGTTAGTGTGGCTGCCAGGGCACTCAGGCATATATACCTCTGCACTGTAAACACGTCTGGCAATAACAGTGCAGTGAGTGTGAGCACCAGAGAAGATTAGCTCTGTGAAGGAAGACACCAGGGAGTGTTTTAGAATCCGTATAGATGAAGTATAGAGAGAAACATATTAATCTGAATATATTTGCAAGTTAAAATGCATCCACAGACACTAGTTGTTGCTCTAAATCAAGATTTCATAAGAAACCATCAGCTTAAACTGATAGCCAGGCATTGCCCTGTGTCATGGGTAACGCTTGCTGCTGGCACAGTGATGGATTCAAGAGGAGCTTTCCTCATCTCATAGCAAAGCTGCTGGAGGATCATGTAAGCTGCTGAGCTTTTGGCTCAAACATTGTCCTTCAGTTTCACTGCTACAGCTCTCACGCAGGCGTGTTTGGACAGGGAACGCACCTCCTTGTCTCTGTGTGTTTGGGTGTGTGCATTAGCAAAGTTTACGCTACAGGTCACTGTGTGCGTGTGTGTTCGCGCTGCTTTTTGCAGCACTCGGGGATATAATTAGCGGCGCACAGATTCTTTCCTGGTATTGTTGTTATTAGGTTTGTAATACAACCCAAAAGGCAGTTTGTCTATTTTTAGAGGTGGCAGAGATGTAGGCAGGCTTGCTTTGAAGTCCATCTGCCCCAGCACGATAAAGACAGTAGCTGCATGCGTGTGTGTGAGTGGGGAGCCCAGACAGTGTCACTCAGAATTTTAGGGAGTTTCTGCGAATACATATGTTTACTCATGTCTTTTTGCTTTGCTTCTGCCTTTCTAGTGAGTTTGCATGTGGTGTACGACGAAACATCAGAGTGAGATGGATAAATGTGAAGCAGAGCAGAGTTAAAGGACTGGAGAGAGGTCTGTGTAGGCTTCTAGACTAGCTGGCTGTCATCAGATGAAGATGGAGAGTTATGCCTC
Source organism: Oreochromis niloticus (assembly GCF_001858045.2). Taxonomy (NCBI): domain Eukaryota; kingdom Metazoa; phylum Chordata; class Actinopteri; order Cichliformes; family Cichlidae; genus Oreochromis; species Oreochromis niloticus. Next base: position 30,322,897 of record NC_031971.2, on the reverse strand, counting down.
GTCTCAGGCACTTGCTCTCCATTTCCAAATGTCAGAAGTATTAGTGTGTAATGGATGAGTCCTCTGTCTTAGAGATAAACATTGAGTTCCACTAATGGAGGTTGTCCACAGAACCAATTCAAATACAAGGAAGTGGTCAGTTGAACTGCAGCGAAAAGTCACGAACATGTAGGCATCCTTAATTGTCCTTTTTTTTTTTTTTTTTTTTTAATGTTTGCTGCAGAGAACAGACAGACGAGAACAAGTATTTTCATACTACACATAAATGAGCTTTTACATTAGGATGTAACTAACTGTAAAGAGTTGCTTTGATGTATTTTGGCCAGATAAGATATTTCAAGTCATTCTTTTAGCACTTTAAGTTACTTTCTGTCACTTTTTATATGAAATAACGTATTAAATACAGTTGTATTGTACAGTTGGTTTTTATGCCTGACCACTTATTCTTACCTGATAGTTAAGGCCAAGCTCAATTTTTACTCGCTGCATTTGTTATGTAACTAACTAAAGTCACATTGAGCATTCTTTGGTTCGTAGCAGTGATTCGTGGCACTGTTTTATAAATGGGAGCTTTTTCATGGACCGCTTACCCTCAGATGAAGACATGTTGTCTGTTGGTGCTTCTAAGTGTGCAGATGGAGAAAAAGAGGAAGGGTCACTAAAGGTCTCGAGTTGAGAGGTTGTGCTCACCTCGGGTGCTGCGGTCACAGTCTAGTGCACATCAGTAAACACAGCCCACCTCATTTATCAGCCACAGATTTGTGAAGTTTAGATCAACTGCAATACAGCGTTATCACACAATGCCACACTTTAATAGGCGTTGCCTTTGTTCAGTGAAAGACTGGAATTTACAAAGCTCAGTATAAACTGGCATCTTCAGTGGGCTGCATTCAAAAAGTGTAAGCATCTGTCATGGAGCATGAAATTAAGATTATAAATGTTGCTGGAGGATCGGGTTTCATTCTTACTCTGAATAATTGTGCGTTCTCTCAAATGCGCACAACCACCACCACCCCCACTGCTCCAAAAACGTCGATTCCTCTGGATCTGAACAGACTGAGATGATTCGAGATGAGGACAATGATCTATTGACAGAGACTGGGGGAGGTGGGGGTGGGGTGGTGGAAGTTCATGCTGGGGACTGCTGAAGTTGTGACAGAGCAGGGATGGGGTGGTGTATTCATGCATGTGAGTGTGAGTGGGGGGGTTGGGGAGTCGTTTTATTTTGGTGAAACTACAGCTGTTGCATTCAGCCATGCAGGAATTCCCTGTTCTTTACACGTCTGTCAAGTTTCTCCCACATGGTATTCCTCAGAATAACTCCAGTAGAAGATATAGGAAAAGCTGTGGATATAAAGCACGGAACAGGACAGCACAGCAAATGCATCTTTATATCCAAGTCTTGCTCTCAAAACCTTTTGTCTTGGGCCTTTGTTGATCAGGCCTGTGTACAATTGTTCAGTAAGCAAAACAGTGCGGGCAGGAGGATGAATTCAATATCATGTTACATAACTCTGTGCTGCCCAGCTGCCTTCAGTTAAAGAGGATTTTACTTTTTGGGAGGCTTTCATTTGTTTTCATAGTATAAATCACAGCTATGGCAGGGAGATCAGGCAGACAAAGAGTGGTTTCCTGAGTTCCCAGTGGATTCTCAGAGGTAAAGACATATAGGAAATACTGATGTTTAATGGATATTTGAGTAAACGAACAAATTGGGTGTTTTTTATTTCAGCCTAGAGGTTTAGGCTTCTTCCTGAAGAGAAAAACCATAAATAAAGGCTCTCAGTCACACTCCAATGTGAGTGATGAGAAAGGAAAATATTGGTTAATTTGCCATCCATGTGTGAGGAGTTCGTCAAACTTTGTTTTGTGTGTGACTCTTCTGTACATTGCGTTGCGTGCGTCTCATCTAATCTCAACCACCGTTTTAATTGGCGTTTGACCTGAATGAGTGGCTTAGTGGCGTGTGTCAATCCTAATCACCGCTCAAATCCTGCTGTTTCTTATAGTATTAAGCTAAGATGACAACGCTGAAGTTGACTCGGTGCTGGCACAGGAACCTATACATTTTAATTCTGGTGCTGTCAGATGACTACTGGATTTAAAAAAAAAAACAAAACAAAAAAAAACACAAACTTGATCTATTTCCTAAACTTTTTTTTTTTTTTTTTGTTGCTGTCATTCCTCTGTTGTCCAAGCCAAGACACCATCTGGTAGCGATCCCATAAGCTCCGCCTCTTCATGATACACCAGCATCTTACCCTTTGGCACTATAACTGCAGCTGCGTATGCTGACAAGGGCTCTTGGAAGATGCAGTATTTATTTATTTTTAAATCTCTGCTTGCATTTTGGTTTTTAATCTTTTGTATTAGTATTTTTGTTTTGACTTTATTGGCTTTGGCCCTTGGACTGAAAGCAAAGCGCTGAGGTCATTTTCTATTGTTGCATTTACCAATTCCTGCATCCTGCAAAATGCTTGTCATGCCAGTTGACCTGAAAATGAACAGTGGGCGTAAACCACCTCAGCAGTCAAGGTCTTGGATGTCAAAACAAAATTCCTCCCGCCCCCGTTTGTATGCTTTGTTAGTTGATCTGTCAGTGCGACCTAACCAAGACCTACATGTAGTTGTGACTCAGCAAGTGAATGACATGAACTTCAGGATAGAACTTTTATTTACATCAAACCGTAGTAGAGTAGCACCTCTATTGTATAGAGATAACAGGGACTTCCTTTTCCTGTTTATGATACAGTGTGCCTCTGTGTGTTTTCATCTGATAAAAGAGAGGTGGTAGGCATGCCGTTTTCTTACTCATCATTGGTCTCATTTATGCTACGTGCCTTAAGCTGATTTTAAACATGAATGTTTGTTGGCATTCAACTAACTTTCATTGAAAAATATTCATGTTTAAGAGCGACAAAAGTATAAATCCTGTGATCGATACATGGCACATTTCAGCTTTTGCATTTTTCCTTACAGGCTAATCTCACTTAGATCTTGATGCTCATTTTATTTGCATGCTACAGCGTTTTCCTGGTATATTACCACCCTTCATTTTATGTGCATAAAAACCACAAATCACCTGAACATATATTCTTTTAAGGTAAATGTTAAACTCTCCTTGCTTGCCTTTTTTTTTTAAAATTACATGATACGTGTCATGTAACATGTCAACCTTTCTGCTTTTCAGGTGACAGTCAGAGTGGCAGCCATAGAGCAAGCAAGTGAGGTGAAACAGGCATGAGTGCGGACAGCCATCAGGGGGTGGTGACCACTCCTCCTCCGGCTGGTGGAGGTAGTAAGGAGCGCTACTTCGACCGGGTCAACGTGAATGATCCGGAGTACATCAGAGCCAGGAACATGTCTCCCGACCTCCGACAGGACTTCAACGTTTTGGAGCAGAAGAAACGTGTCACACAGATACTACAGAGCCCCGTAAGTTAAGAGAAAAACGCATAATTTTGTTTCTTTTTAAACATGTAAATGTTAATGTTAGTGACCCCTTAGTGCAAATTTAGAGACTGAACAAACGTTTTTTTAACACGTTGAGGTTTTAAAGACATCACTAGTGTACGTTTACCTACTGGGGGATACTGACTATAGGGGAGCAACATCTATCTAGATGGATAGACAGAGCTTATTAATCCCACTCCGAGGAAGTGTATATGTTAAAACACAAAAGATATGTCACAGAGTTTTTTTTGTATGTACATAAAGTCCAGTGTGACTAATAATAGATACACTGAATATTTTTTCTTTTATTAGGTATTTATCTTATGTAGGGTACTGTAGTGTGCAGCCTCCACTGTCTCATGCAGGTGATAGGAGGTGTTGTCCGTAAAGGTTATTAGCTCAGGTAACATCCGTCTCTCACACATCACCTCTGTGGAGTCGAGGAAACAGAGCTGGCCTTATTCACCAGTTTATTGAGTCGTTTCTGGTCCTGCTTCATGTTGCCACCTACTCGGCAGACAACTAGATAAAAGATTGCAGAAGCCACAGCTGTGTCATAAAGGACCTGCACACCCCAGAAGACCTCAGCCTGCACATATGATGGAGCCAACATTGGCCCTTCTTGTACAGAGCTCAAGTGTTTTCCAACTGTTAAGCAGGTTGTCACCCAACACCTTAAGTGGCTGAATCCTCCTTTATTCAGTGCAAGGCAAATGTGGTGACCAGCCCATTGATGCATATTTTTGAAACGGATAATACATTTCAGGTTGCTAACTTGCTGATGGGCCTGATTGTGAAGCATCATGGTTACAAACAATGTTTGTAGTCGAGGAAGCTTTAAGCTGCAGGATTGGAGAATCCACTGACTGGCAAAAATATCTGCATTGTTCTTTTTATTCTAGGTTTTCAGATTTCTTGAATGCGCTGGCTATTAGTCTCCAACTATAAACATGAAAGTAGATGTCAGCCTATTCATATTTCTGTGCCCCCTGATAAATGAGCTGTCTGTTTTACCTGTTTGGTGCTTGCTGCAACATCCTCTTGCCTCCCACAACTGTGAACAAGATAAACGGATGTATTAAATGTCTAATACTTTGCCGAAAAAGAGTAAGTAATGTTTTCTTTCCTCCAATTTAATGGAGAACTTGTTTAAGCAAAGCAAAGGTTTCACCTCACTGACTAAATGTTTGTGTAATCGGTTCCCTTTTTTCTCCTTTGTGTCAGTTATTATTCCCTAATCAAGGGGTTTCAAAATAAGCTACAGCAGTGAATGCATCACATGTGCTTGTGCGTTCATGCTTGCCTTGGTATTATGACACTGGCCAAAGAATCACAGCAGTCAGCAGCTGGCTTTGCTAAAGCTTTAGTATAACCACAAGCTGCCACACCCTCTTTTAAACTTACCGTTGAATCTCTTCAAGTGCCCTCCCACTAAGAGCACTCATGTTAGGTCAGGCTTTTTTAAGTAAACAACTCCTTGACACAAATTTTAGCTAAGACAACTAATGTTATCTGATTTGCTTTCCCTGGAGGTCTGAATTCTTAAGAATTGCTGTTTTATAGTGCAGTTAGAGCTTTGAGCCTCCTGGCAATCACACACTTTATTTTATTTTTTTTAAATAATCGTTCATTGTTCTGGAAAGGTAAAGCACCGTGATATCTTATCTGTGCTGTATTTTATTGTCAGCGCCAATTTCAAAATGTAGGGTGAAGATTGTGCAACACAAGGAAGCATTCAAAAAGTTCAGAATCACAGAGAAAGAAGTCGTCTTTTTTTAGCTCTATTTTGCACGCATATATTGTTTTGTGCATTTTTGCGCATGAAATTTGTATGCAAAAATATCCCAACCGTCCTTATTGAGAAAACACAAGTTCTTGCAAAGACAACCCACTGTTGTCCTATCTTGCTATTTGTATTGTGCCCTTTGAACAGTTGCATCACTTTGTGTGGAGATTTTACAACAGGGCCTTTCAGCCGGCACACTGGCGTTATTTACTTTGCGATATTGACTCAAGGCTGGTCTTTAGCTGAAATGTTTCACACTGTTTACGGTGGGACGCAGGTGCAAGGTGTGTACATGTGTCAGTATGCATTTGTACTTGGGATTACTTTAAAGTAACAAATGCACTTATTAAAGAGTCAGCAGGCACAGACAAATGATAAGGCTGGGGACAGGATAAAGTTAGACATGGCACATGCAATGAATGATGCAGATGCAAAGCAACCTTCTAGAGAAGGAGAGTGATTGTGCACAATCCAGGAAGTGTCTTACCAAACTGTTACTACCCAACACTGGGTAGTAACAGCTTGGTGGTTTGACCTGTACTTTTTTTTAAGCTTTAAATTTGATCTACATTCTGCACATGCTCAGAGTGGTTTTCTTGGCATGCCGTATTTTGTGCCAGATGTCTGGAAGGGCAGTATCGCTGCTCCTGATTCAGGTTTCCACTTGATCCTCTGCTGGTATCGTGTGTGTGTCAGAGAAAGAGCGGGAGTACCGCAAGTAAGCTATAGGAGAGAAAATGACTGTCTACTTAAAACAGGGCCCTTAAATGCAGACGGATGCTGCAGGGCATTCTTGATCCAGAGCCGAATGGCTCAGGCCTTTTTGTGGTATGCCTCTGACTTCACTGCTGATACAGCCGCACTGATTTAGATTACTGAATTAATGGAAGAGGAGGTCAGTGAGAGAGCTGCCTGACATTATAACACCAGTGCAAAGCAAAACTAAACTCTCTAAACTAAAGGAATCTACTGTGTTGACATTTGTATTTTCAACATGTCTCTAAATGCTTGATTATAATTTTCAGCTACTTTTCTCATGTGGACATTTTTACACCAAATACTTTTTAGTATCAATCTTTTTATTATTTAACACCTGAACATCACAGGTTACCCTTCACTATTATTTTCAACTGCATCTAACTGTGTGTTTGTGTATGTACTTGTAGCTCTGCCTGTCTGCTACAGTGGTATGTCTGTACGGTATTCCTGCTTTATGCGGTTTTGAATTTGAGCCACACAGCTTTCAGTCAGTGACAGGTGGCTCCCTTTGGCTTGTATAGTGTTTGCAGCCTGTACATGAAGACAGTTAGCCTCTCAGTGCTTCTTTATTCATATTCAGCTGTAACAACAATAAGAAGTGTGTGTGTGGCACCAGCTGGAGACAGGCTTATCTCCATTTCTGTCTTCCTTCTTTCTCAGTTTGCACTTTTTCATTCAAGTACAAAAACCAGCTGTATATACTTACTCCTCATTTCTCTTTCCATTTTTCTCTCTATTTGTTTTCATTCCAGTGTTATGGGTCTAGTGGCTGCTCCAGATTACATGTTTGTATTGCTCCAATGGCAGGTTGTATTTAAAGCTGGACGAATATAGACTAGGCAGGTCTGAATCAACTCAGCTGACTTGATCCACTTGCCTCATTCATTCAGCTGTGTTTACATTTAAAGTCTAAAGTCAAACCTTGAGCTGTTCAACCTATCCAGCTATCTACTGCAGAGCTACAACTGTGATTTTTGCTTGTGTGCGACAACGACGGGCATACCAGCAGTGTGACAAAACGGAGATGGCTGAAAAATGACTCGTCCTGCTGATGTGATGACGTGATATTTAAAGCACTTAAAGAGAGACACTGCCAGGTTTTGCCAGTAGCCTTAAGATAAACAGTAGAACATGTTTTCCCGCTATAGAACTTCTTGTTATTGTGTGTCAGTCAGCTGAAGAGGGAATTGAAAAGGAAGATCTTTCTGTTTTTTTTATGATTTACTTAGAGTGTTTTCTGTGACATGCAGTGATTAGAATTTGCCCCGAGGTGGCCTTTGAGGCGCCTTGGGGTGGTTTTTCTGTTGTGTATGTTTGCAAGGAGGAGTTTTGATTTTGGCTGCAAATCCACACTTCATTTTGTCATGGCAGTAAAGCCTCTGTGTTTCCCTCTAACTGCTGACAACTAGGTTGGCATGACTTTATTTGCCGCTGTTGGTCCAAAAGGTTAAAATGCCATCAGAATTATGAGATTAAATCCGACCAAATTGAATTGGAGTTGTGCCTTCACACGCTGCTTCTGTTTTCATCATCATCGCCCGTCTTCTTTCTCTTGTGTTAATTCTTTCCCCTCTCCTTTAATCTTCCCCCCCACTTCTCCACTTCTCTCCATCTTGTGGCACAGACTGTTCATCACCTGCAGAAATGATTTACTGATGCCAAGTGGTAAATTTACTCAGCCGTATTTGCACTTGTCCTGTGGTTTGCAGAGGAAGTGCAATCCCCTACATGCACTTTCCAGAAAATACAAGTGGATAATTTATGGTGCTTTAGGTTCTGCTGAGAACCCCCTCGTGTGACGCAAATGTCATGCCTGCTCTCTATTTTCCCCTTTTCTTGTTGTAGTCCTGAAGGTCTCATTTGATAGAACATTAGTGGCTGAACTCACTCCAGAGACTCTTTTAAAAACCACCGCCTTTCCTCTCAGAGCCGGATCTTGGCGGCTGTGTTTCAGTTTGGCATTTCACAAGATCTTTTAAGTCTTGAACTTAGCAAAACTTCCAGCCGTGAAGCAGCGCCCTCAGGATTACAGAGCAACACGCTGAAGTGTTACATCCACTTTGTGTAACCTCAAAAAGAGAGAAAAAATCCTTTCGGTATAATCAAGTTTCCCCATATGGCAGCTTAAATCAATATATATATTTTTTTATTTAGAATCAGATAGAAATGCTCTAGTCAAATTATTATGAAATAGTTGCATGATACTATTTAAAACTAGAGACGCACCACTAATAGTGACCTTATGAAGCTAAATAAAAGTGGACATAAACTAAAAGATTCCTGTTCTATAGTTATATTCTTCAGCTATACTAGAGTAGCTTTGCATGATTCAACTCTTTGTCCATCTGCTGTCTAAAACGAGCTGTTTTGGCTCCATTCTCTTTAAGGGCACCTTCTTTGAAACCCAGCTGTCTTCTGATTGGCTGCCCCTTGTAAACATAAGATTGGACTGCTGCGTTCAGAGCCAGAGACTGTGCAAAACCTGTTTGCTCTAAATGCTTGGTTCCAAACTGAAGACCGAGTTTTGGTTTTCAAATAAATTTGTGAAAATTTGGTTGTATGGCCTTTAAATAAAGTTTCTTGGAATAAGTTGGTCTAGAATGTCTTTACGTGAAAATTACTGCAAGGGGTTTGAGATTGTGTGACGTTGCGCTTTCAGGTGATTGATGATATGCTCCAGGATATGTTCTGAGATGGCAGTTTATGTATTATGAAAGAAGCTGGATTGGGTACAGAAATTGTTATCAGGAGATCTTTTTAATGCACAGAGGATTTAAAAAAAAAAAAGACACTCAAACACTATTCATAGTTGTTTTCATACATCGATAAACCACCTTGTTAGATTGCAGTCACTATAATGCATTTCCTCTTCCCAATGTTTATTTCGCTGTCTGCCAAGTGTATCATCCAAGAAAGAAAGTGAGGGGTTTATGCCGAGTACGTGAGAGAGATGTTGCTGCCGTTGCTGTTGGGGAAAAATTTTACTGGTGCAGACTGAGAGGTTAGATGAGGAGGAATCAATAGCATTGGCAAGCTTGCAGGCAGGCAGCTGTATGCTTTGTAACACTGTCACGTTGGTGGCTTGAAGGAACAGCATTGTGCTGACATAACTGTAGAGGCTATGTCTGAAATTACAGGCCTCACCTGGCCTGTGCTTTTCTTTTTTTCTTTTTTTAGATGGATGCAGTTTATTGCCAGCAACCCTGAAATTGCAGGTCATTGTGTTCTTTCAGTTTAACTGTAATGCAAGGCTTTTTATTTTTTCAAGGTGAACGTAAGCCTAACCTGTGACGGGGAATGATCCCAAGACAGTGTTTGTTGTTAATAGAAGACACTACACTGCTTCAAACTTAATGTTCATCTTTTAAAGTTTGCAGTGTGCCTGATTCAAGCTATTTGAAGCCTTGTTTCGCGATGTTAATCCAAGCAATAACCTGTTTCGTATCAGTTAAACTGTGTTGCAATGACTCATAGCAAACTGTAATTTTACATGAAGACATGAGCGCTTATGTGTGTGAGGTAATGGTGAAACTATCGGGAGCAACACGGATTTCTTTGAGCACAAGCACAGACGTGCAAGGTCGACTTTGCTCCAACACACTCATTAAAAAGTCCCGTCTGTCTTTTCCACAAGATGACATCAACGGTTTAAACGTCACCTGCATCTGCAACGCCAGTTTTAACAGAAACGGTGGAATAACAACAAAAAAATCTTTCTCTACTAGTCTAATCACACAAGAACACACAAGATCCTATTTAAAGAAAGGGGAAAAAAACATCCCAAAAGAACATGGTTCAGTCAATCTGCTGAAATATGTGCATGGAAAAGCACGATATCAGCCAACTGTCTTCGACTAATATAAAATAAATGCTAAATTAACATAACAGAGACTGGATTCTAAAGATCTGAAACGTCATTTGTGTTTTCCTACAGATACTTACGGATTGATTTTTATTTATTTTTTTATATTCCCCACCCTCAGGCTTTTACCCTTCCACTGAGAAACTGGCTGAGCTCCAGCCCTCATGTCGACTTGACATTCTCAGGAGCGCTGCAGTTCAATTTTGAAAGATTGGCTGTTGGCATTTTGGAGCCAGCATGAAAGCACCTTCTCATTTCTCTGATTGGATCGTATTGTTTTTTTGTCTCTCCAGTAGGTGGAGAGACTTTATTTGCCTGGTTGTCTGTTGGTGAGTTTACTGAACCGATATAATATTTTTTCTTAGGTTCACCTGACACTCACTCCCCACATGTCAAGGTTGTCAAGGTGGAAGGTGTATTTAAAAGATGAGCAGGTAGAGCTCTGTGGCTAAAAGGGACACTTGACATATGATGGTCATTTAGTTGTTGTGGAGATGTGGAGGTTTTGCTGAATATTAATGATACGATCCACTTTTGGTCCCTGGATTATTCTGTGGGAATCAAATCCCTGCTGTCATAATCTTCTTGGGAATGGCGAAGCATAAATTGTAGTGCGTGCGTGTGTGTGTGTCTTCTGCCACTTGATTGGCACAAATGTTTCCCATTTGAATCTACGTACTGAACAGGTAATTGTGCTTGTGTTGTAAATCTAAAGCAACACAAGAACCATGACTGAACCCTGTTCTTTTGGGATGACATTTTTCTTTTAACAATGAATAGCATGTGGTTCTGTGGTTTCTTTCTGGTTCCAGTAAGCTCTATGAAGCTTTTCAGCTTGTTGTTTCTTTTGTTTTCTGGGTCTGCAACACTCTCACGTCTCTCTTGTTTCACCTTGCTCATTGCCTTGGTCTACATTGCTGAACATGATGGCGCATTCAGCTACTAAGGAGTCACACGGAAACTGGTTGACAAATTAAAGGAAAAACCAAAGTCTTAACTCCTACAGTGTGTTGATCTAGCAGCTCTGTCATGAGAGGCATTTCGCTGGAATGTTTTGGGTCTGCCTGTCCCTTTAGAGGAAAATCATGTTCCTGGAAATCATTGCAGTGTTGGAATGATCACCTTTACTCTTTGAAAGAACTTGAATCCTGTATCCTGTTAGAAGTGGTCTCAAGGACCACTGCATGGATTTGATGATCAAGAAATGATGCCAATCGTATTCTCTGCCTTTTAAGCTGTGTTCACAGTGGAAGTGATTTGCAGTGAAATGTTGACCAGGGATCACAAAGTATGCGTTATATTCTGTGACTTCAAGTGACTACAGGAGAAATGACCACCGGCGACCCAAAGCGGGCTGGAGATGAGATAAACTTTACTCAACTTCCAGGCAAGCGATGGAACCAACTATCAATGAGAGTGCAGGAAACAGCTGATTAATAAATGACCTGGTAGTAAATATGTTAGAGCGTTACCTAAGCAAGTGAAGACTAGCCGTCCGCTTCAAAGCAAAATGCAATGAGTGAATTCCACTGTGGAAGCATGTATAGTCAGTAGAGTTCAACTCTGTATCTTTTTAAAATGGAAAAGGTCAGAAATGCAGTGTACTGGACTTATTATCAGCGTAGTGTCCAAGCACACAACTCTGGTGGGTATGTGCCAAGTGTTTAAATAGCTAAATGTTAGCCACTTCTAAAGAACGGTAGAATGTCAATGTCAAAGGTTTAACTGTACCAAATGATGGGATTTCTGCTCATGTTATGTCATCAGTTTCACAAGAACAACTAGTGACAAGCCCGCAGTTTGAGATTAGAGAGAACTTTTAGGCACAGACTGAACTTTGTAGTTGAGTCGGGAACACAGATTCTGCCGCAGTGATAAGTTTCTGAGCCATGGCTCTAATTTACTGTAGGGTTAGCACCGTGACTCTAATGTCAGTCTGATTGCACAACAGTGTCCGAAACACTGACACACAGAACAACAGCAACTTAAAACAAAGAAGACCCACCACTGTCAGACATCCGCAGCAGACCAGTTGCCCCAGCAACCTCACCACCAGGGATGGAGGAATGTCTGGCTGTAGTTCAGAACCAGCAGTGTCCTGACGCAGGGGGTTGATCCACATTTAACAAAAAACATTCGCATAACACTAATGGACCCATCCCAGTGTGGTGACTGAAGGCGAAAAGAGGAAGTTAAGTGTCAGTGATGTTTTTGTGCACTAATGCAGCTCCACTGGGAGTGTGTGGACTGTTGCATAAGTACTGAAATAAAGGTATCAATATTGGATGATTTCCTACTGGAGGTTTCATTGCTTGAAAAAAGGGTTTGTGGATTAACTACAGGGAGTGCAGAATTATTAGGCAGATGAGTATTTTGTCCACATCATCCTCTTCATGCATGTTGTCTTACTCCAAGCTGTATAGGCTCTTAAGCCTACTACCAATTAAGCATATTAGGTGATGTGCATCTCTGTAATGAGAAGGGGTGTGGTCTAATGACATCAACACCCTATATCAGGTGTGCATAATTATTAGGCAACTTCCTTTCCTTTGGCAAAATGGGTCAAAAGAAGGACTTGACAGGCTCAGAAAAGTCAAAAATAGTGAGATATCTTGCAGAGGGATGCAGCAGTCTTAAAATTGCAAAGCTTCTGAAGCGTGATCATCGAACAATCAAGCGTTTCATTCAAAATAGTCAACAGGGTCGCAAGAAGCGTGTGGAAAAACCAAGGCGCAAAATAACTGCCCATGAACTGAGAAAAGTCAAGCGTGCAGCTGCCAAGATGCCACTTGCCACCAGTTTGGCCATATTTCAGAGCTGCAACATCACTGGAGTGCCCAAAAGCACAAGGTGTGCAATACTCAGAGACATGGCCAAGGTAAGAAAGGCTGAAAGACGACCACCACTGAACAAGACACACAAGCTGAAACATCAAGACTGGGCCAAGAAATATCTCAAGACTGATTTTTCTAAGGTTTTATGGACTGATGAAATGAGAGTGAGTCTTGATGGGCCAGATGGATGGGCCCGTGGCTGGATTGGTAAAGGGCAGAGCGCTCCAGTCCGACTCAGACGCCAGCAAGGTGGAGGTGGAGTACTGGTTTGGGCTGGTATCATCAAAGATGAGCTTGTGGGGCCTTTTCGGGTTGAGGATGGAGTCAAGCTCAACTCCCAGTCCTACTGCCAGTTTCTGGAAGACACCTTCTTCAAGCAGTGGTACAGGAAGAAGTCTGCATCCTTCAAGAAAAACATGATTTTCATGCAGGACAATGCTCCATCACACGCGTCCAAGTACTCCACAGCGTGGCTGGCAAGAAAGGGTATAAAAGAAGAAAAACTAATGACATGGCCTCCTTGTTCACATGATCTGAACCCCATTGAGAACCTGTGGTCCATCATCAAATGTGAGATTTACAAGGAGGGAAAACAGTACACCTCTCTGAACAGTGTCTGGGAGGCTGTGGTTGCTGCTGCACGCAATGTTGATGGTGAACAGATCAAAACACTGACAGAATCCATGGATGGCAGGCTTTTGAGTGTCCTTGCAAAGAAAGGTGGCTATATTGGTCGCTGATTTGTTTTTGTTTTGTTTTTGAATGTCAGAAATGTATATTTGTGAATGTGGAGATGTTATATTGGTTTCACTGGTAAAAATAAATAATTGAAATGGGTATATATTTGTTTTTTGTTAAGTTGCCTAATAATTATGCACAGTAATAGTCACCTGCACACACAGATATCCCCCTAAAATAGCTAAAACTAAAAACAAACTAAAAACTACTTCCAAAAACATTCAGCTTTGATATTAATGAGTTTTTTGGGTTCATTGAGAACATGGTTGTTGTTCAATAATAAAATTATTCCTCAAAAATACAACTTGCCTAATAATTCTGCACTCCCTGTAAACTTTCTTGCGGTGCTCTTTTCTTTCCAGAGATTTCCACTGGTGTTAAGTTTCAATCAGGACTTTAAAGAGGCTTCATAGTGTTGTTGTTTTTGTTATTGTCAGTGATGACGGGAAGGTCAATTGGAGACAAAACTAAAGATTTTAATGATTTACCTGATACACGGAAATATAAAGGTGTATGAGATGAATAGATGATGAAAACAACTAATTGATCAGGACAGATGTGTTCAGAAGAGACTCGGTGTTGAATGACACACACACTAAGAATGAATAGAAGTCGGTAAAGATGTGTCAAACATTTCTGATCTTTTGGTTTTAAAATAAGTTACTGCCCAAGTTATTTAAACCTTAAATCATACATGTTAACAGTGTCTGTGATTTATGATAATCACTTGATGGTATATCAGTAACAACTTGCCTTTTATTTGCAATTACCTACCTACAACACCTCAATGATGAGGCTATTTGGATGGCCAAGGTGTACTAGGAAAAGGTAGAAACAAAAGTTGAAACCAAAACAAACTAAAACACAAAATATGTTCTTGCTGATCAAATCAAATATCTCAAACTCAGACTGTCGGACTTTACCTTTCGTCAGCATGTGCTGTATACAATAAGAACATCACATGTGTGTTTGAATGCCGAAACCCGCATGTACTGGTCACAGCTTTAGTAACGTCAGCAGGTGAGAAAGCCCCCGGAGAGAGGTTAAAACCTTACAAAGGTTATCTGGAGATAGAGATGGGTTTATTACTTCATTACTTTTATCTATACAGCCTAGCTGAATATTACCTGCAGTTTTAAACACCATCATATTTCAAACTCTGACATCTGCAAGAAGATTTATGACTGTCTGAATTTTTGATTTGTGAGCACTGTGAGAAAAATGCTGTACCCAGTACTCCGTATTATGTCACTCGATCAGCTGTGCGTTTATGTGGTCTGCATAAGAGCTTGTTTAGCATATACTGTATTGTGTCTGTGGACTCAGCAGATGACTGTAGTCTGGACAAGAGGATTAGCTACAAACTAATTCTCTCCCAGTTACACCAAGCAGCCAATCAAAGCACAAGCAGTGAGCTAACCAGACGAGCAACCTTTCCGGAGCTTGTTGTGTATCTAGCCAATCTGGGCCCAGCTTCGTAGAGCGCTCTTAGGATGATTCAGGTTGACACCCAAGTAGGATGTCTAATCTGTGATTAGCACGTCTCCCACGATCTTCCTGTCTTTACTCGCATTCTTCCTGTCTCTTTGAATGTTCCCACATCTTTTTGCTCTTTTATCTCTCTGTCACTACTAATCCACTCCTTTCTCCTCCCTCCTATCTTCATCTGTCTCGCCATAGTCTTAGTTTTCTTTGTGATATTGCCTCACTTTGAGATTAATGCACCTGAAGTTCCAGTTTCAGTCAAATGTTTTGGTTTTGTGTGTGTGTGTGTGTCTCCCAGTTAAGCTGCATAACACCTGATTAAAGGTTCATATATGATTCATATATGGGATAAAAAATTTATTTATTTTTTTTTTAAACAAGGCTTGATAATGTGCTAAAAGTCGCAACATGAAGATTAACCCGTAAATCCTTTTTACTGTTGCTTTTCTTAATTTGAGGGTTAGATTTGTAGTTCTTGACACATTACTTTCTCAGTTGGCTTGTGTCCCCTCTCAACCTTTTGTCTTTCCCTATCTTTCTCAGGCTTTTAAGGAGGAATTGGAGAGCCTGATCCAAGAGCAGCAACGGAAGGGGAACAACCCCACTGGCCTGCTGGCCCTCAGGCAGATCGCAGACTTCTTTATGGCCAGCACAGTTGCCGGTTTCAACACTTCCCCACTCAGTAAGTGGTCACTGTGCTCGTTACCCCAGACAACCAGACACTAACGCATGCCATCCGCGCCCAGGGTGCAATAACTTTGAACTGCACTGAAAAACAAAAGCACAGCCTCAATATTGGAATATAGGAGATCTATACACAAACATGAGCTTTGTGTGCTTAAGGGCATAAATACTCTTAGACAACCCAGCCCCAGACTCCGGAAAAGCCGTGCATATTTCCATGGGTTTTGATCCTTTGCGATTTCTGTCCAAGAGTCCCATATGTGAAGTCAAAGCCTTGGAATGCACAACTAATGCTAAATTAGACGTCAGAAACTGTGTAGCCTTTTGGTTTAGCTCATTTTTAAATATTATAATTAAAGACAACAAAAGGCATTAAAGGACTGAGTGCTGCTTGCATCACCCCACTGTGTAAATTAGGATTCTCATGTAGAGTCAGATACACCATTAGATACAAATCCAGATGCTAGCTACAGATGTCTGGTCCTGAATGGCTGTCACTGATATTAATACCACCTGATCCACAATCTGCATTTTTAACATTCCTGCTCCCCCTCTCCTTCCTCTCATCGTCCATGATCATTTAGGCCTGGGGATGGTCACTCCCATCAACGACTTGTATGGAGTGGAATCCACCACGATGGTGAAAGGCGAGAAGCTGACACGTTGTAAACTGGCCAGCCTCTACAGACTGGTGGACCTGTTCAGCTGGGCACACTTCGCCAACTCCTACATCACAGTAAGACACTACTCCAAAAGCACAGATGTACTGGAAATTCCCTATTATCTGTCTAGTTCATAAATTTAACCGTCTCCTGTATTATTTCCAGGTCCAAAGTCTCCCGTACTATTTCTGGGTACAAACATTGAGGGTCTGTTTGCAGAGAAAGCTTTTATTGTCATTTCAAGGGTGTTTCAGTCTAACAGTAATTGTCTCTAGGTTACAAAAAAATCTTTAATATCAGAACTTAAATACCTGGCTTGTCATTCACAACAAAGATTATTGTATCCTTTGACTTTCTACAGAAAACCGATACTACAGTTCAAAAACTGTCCACACAGACTTTCGTAATATCCTCTACTATTCTATGCCATTGTTTAAATGCTATATATTGCACTATTCTTTTTTTATTTAAGTGCCGTGCAAAATTCCCAAGAAAGTGTAGTAGTGATGACTTTACAAAGCCTCAATGCATTTTGCAATAATTTCTTTGTGACCACATCAGCTGATGGCTCAGCTGACACACTTATACACATACAAATGGCTGTCTCATATAAGGCACGCTATCTGAGCCACTTTAGACTCCCCATAGTGGCTGGACTACGGCAAACCACTCTGCAGTCCACTTCCACCCAAGTTCCTCCATTTCATGCTGTATCTGACTCGCTGTTGCCCACAGAAATGTACAGGGAGGTCCTGGCATGCATGTTTTAATTGCAGATATGACTGTTTAGTCCATATTTCAACTCTTCCTTAATTCTTTATTCTAATGCAGTCCTGACTTGGGTCTGGTTTATTTTATTTTTTTCTAATTAAAAGTAACCTTTAGTCCTAAATCGGTGTTATTCATGATCTCCTTTTCTCCTAGGGCCGAGTCAGTAAAGAGCAAGACCACATCCTGATCATCCCCAGAGGACTCTCATTTGCTGAGGCATCTGCTTCAAACCTGGTAAGAAACACGAGCCACTGTGGTCTCATCCAAACACAGTTTCTTAACTACAAGCTCTGCCTGCTGATTTAATTTCTTGCTACAAATGAAATGCATCGTAAATGTCTGCGTCAGCATTACATTGGATGGTAATGGCTTTGCATTTGCTTTACTCAACTAGTGCTTTCCCATTTGGCTTAATCAGCCATTTACTTCCTTCACTCTGAAGAGGAAATTACCAGATGAACTTTTTTTCCAGTGCTTTTTGGTCTTCTCTGTGCATGAGATCCCACCGTCTCTCTCTGACTGTCCCTTTTGTGTACGTGTTTATCATGTTCTGTGTCACCGGCACCTCTCATGTTGACATTAGCCGCTCTGTTTCTCTGTCAGCAAACACTGTAGGTGGTTCAGTCTGTCTGTCTCTCCAGTTTCAGCTCTGCTCGACATACCACGGCGCTAAATGTGCAATAATGTGTATAATAGTTTGTTGGCAACCTCGTTACCTCCCTCTGTACATTTCAGCTCCCTCTAATTCACTTTCTATTTCGGTTTGTCTCTCTGTTTTGTTTTTCTCTTTCTGTTGCTCTTGTCTCATCCTTGTCGGACTTACTTCTGTTTATTTCTGCTTTTTCCATTTGACAATTTTAAAATTATGGAATTGAGAAAAACCGAACCAGGGTTCGCCTCCGTGTTCAAAACAAAATGCAAAAGTAGAAAACGAACTCATATCTTCAGTCGTTTTTTTTCGTAGCTTTGTTGTACTCTCCTACTTTGTCTTCGACACCTGTGCAAACAGATAAAATCCGGGATAATATACTGCAGGTGTGCTTCTGCAGCCAGATAGTGAAATCTGTCAGCACCTCGCTGACAAGCTGATTTCACTTTTTGACCTGCGAGAGTGGTTGGAAGGTAGTGATATAAATCTCCGCGCCTAACTTGCTACTTCCTCATAGTAAAGCCTCGTGGGTGGCTGAGTGGTTTGAACTTGTCCTTGTTGAACTCAGTCATTTTTCAGTCTGTTTTTAATTTAATAGGAGTTTGTTTGTCTTTTTTTGCTTTAGTTCAGCACAGACACTGTAAACTTCCCCCGAAAAGCTGCTTTATTTTCTTAAAAGTGAATAAAGTGCCAAAATTGCTGATAATAATTTCAGACAATAAATTCTCTTTGCAGTACAGGCACGAAACAAGCGTACCTACCTGAAACAGTCAGAACAGATTCTCTTCACTAGGTTAACTTTGCTGCCTCTAAAACCCGTCGCTGCAATAGTTAACTAGAACAGACATGGACATTGACATGTCTTTAATTAGCACACAGTTTAGTACTGCAACAAAATAATCAGGTTAAAACTTGATATTTATTTATTTACCAATAGTGCACAATATTTCCACTCGCAGTATTTGGTTCAAACTAAACCATCCACTGTTTTCCAGGTTGCTAAATTACTTCATAGTAAAAAATATAGCTGCCATATATATTTAATTCATTATTAAATTTGAGAAGCTTGCATTAATGTCAGCTCAAGGCTGATAAGTCAATCAGGCTTGTTGGTTGTTAATCCTCCCAAGATGTATACTTTTCTGTTGTTCTATTAGCAAAAAGAAAACTATAACCTTTGACGATGTTGTGTTAGTCTTAGTTTTAGCTCTGTTACTGTACAAAGTAACAGATGATACTCTTACCTTCTGTCGCTGGCTCAAATCATTGTAAAGTGTAATTAATCATGTCCATGATTGCAAACTCAATCAAACTTACTAGCCATAACTTTTACTAGAAGCCACAGAATCCTTAAAAGCAGTATATGGCAAACTCATTCAGCTGTGAGTATTTTTAGTTTATTTGTCTGGGCCACATCCATCTATCCTGTGGTCGGGCAGTAAAGTCGACCACAACACTGCATACGCTGAAAGACGGAACAAATTCGTGTAACCTGGCACTTCCAGATTTTCCTTAGTGTTTGTGTTTTGATGCCAGTCCATCACTGCTTTGTTTATATCCATCCATTTAATCTCTCTCTCCACTTTCAGCCGACTTTGTCTTAGTAAGCTCAATAGTTACATGACTAAGTTCAAGAGTTTAGAAAGGCAAAGAAATTGATTAGGAGGAAGTCATCCAGAATAAAGTGTGTCAAAGGTTGTGTTGGGGTCAGCCTGCTGTAGCCTTTAAGAAAAGCTGTAGTGCAGTTGGCTTTGGTTAGTTTGCATCTGTCTCTCCCTGTCAGTATTACTCTTTGAGCTTTGAGGTGATTCTGAGGTCAGTTTGAGTTTGGAGTTGAAAAGAAAAAATGTTTGGTCCATCTGGTTGTTTTAGTTTAGTCTGGAGTCACAGCAGTTTCCTATTTCATGTCTCTAAACTTGTTATTGAAATTACTGTTGACTACCTTCACATCAGAGTCAAAAGGTGAGACAGTTACTTTACTCTTTACTTTACTCTTGGATTTGCTTAACCTGAATCAGGCAACTTTGAACCCTTGAAGGAATTCAGAGATTTCCTTTTCAGTTTCAACTGCCTTCTCCCGGCCCCACTCTCCTTATCAGCTTCTAATCCCCTCCCTACTATGCAGCTGCATCACATTTCAGATTCTTTGACACGTCCTTTGACTTATTGTTAAGATTAGAGGTGCTACACCGGCCATAAGGGCCTCTCAGTTAGAAGGGCTGAAGTTTGAAGGATGTGACGGGGGTGATCCAATAATGCACCAGCCATGTGACGTAACGGTGTTCGATCACACGGCAGCTGGCTATGGCTGTCGGGAGAGGGTGTGTGGAGACATAGATGGGGTTAGTTACTCACGCTTAGCTGGTGCCATTCACTTTCCTCTGCTGGAAAGATCAATAAATTCATCTGCCCAAACATCCATATGCCTTTTAAAAGTCTGAACACCACTCAGAATGCATCTGAGGATTTTCAGCCTCATTTGACCCAAAGATCGGAAACAATCTGTGGACTCTCTTAAGGTTCAAAGGAAAGAGACGTATTAACCAGTCGAGCTGGTAATTGCTCAGGCGCTGTATTGGCCCCGTGCCAACACAATATGGTTCATTTTCGGCAATATTTTTAGTCATATGCAGTTTTCTGAGGTTAAATATCTTCTTTTACTGAATTTTCTTGTTTTACTAAAGAATGAATTAGTAGTGACCAGATCTAAAAGGATGTGAAAGGAAATAGACTGTAAACTATCCGAGTAGTTATAAACCTCAAACGATAACCAAGTAAAACAAGAGTAGTGGCAGGTTTCCCATGGTAACACTTTGGTCTTACTTTAAAAAAATCTGTTATATTCTCAGTGATTAATACTGGGGTGTCAAGCTTTGTGAGGTGAAAACTTACAATCCACACATCTCCAGTAACTTTGTGCAGTTTGTTTTTGTTATTTAATAGTTTTTTTAATCCTAAAATACAAATGATCTGTTGCTACCAAAGCTAATGAGTAGAAGGACAGCTCTGAAGAAGCCGGGTGCGTTTTTAGTTTGAGTAATATGATAATGAGAGATTAAAAACAGAGTTTGAAGGGTTTTTTGTTTTTTTTTAAATGTAATTCCTGTCCTTTAATTTTGGAAGGAAATAGTTTCCTGCTCCATGAACATTTTAAGGACCAAACCCCACACTTTTGAGCCGGCTCAGTTTGAACTGGGTGTGTTTCATGAGCCTCGGACTGGATGATGGATGCCCCGTTCCTGTTGTGATAACACACTCTTGGACCTTGTGTTTGAGGAGGGGGGGTCAGAAATGTGAGCAGGCTCCTTCTGGCTTGTATCACAGAACAACATGTGGTTAGAGTGATGCCAGTTTTGCACAAGGTCTGCAGGCAAAGTTGTGTTTTCGGTTTGTTATTAGGTTTTACTGTGAGGACTGACATCTGCACTTGATTTTACCATTGCTCTTCCTCCAGGTTTTATATCACAGTCTCTGTGTCCAGTTATCAGTCTCCCCCCCCCTCCACCTCTGCTATTGTACTCGCTGTCCCTCCAAGTCCTCTATATATCTTTTGCCTCGAATGCTTTTCTCTCCAGTCGTCTAATCAAATAACTGTTAACTGGTTGGTAATGAAGTTGTCATAGCGAGTCCACTCCTTTCCAATGTTATGTTTCCTGGTAAAGCGTAAATTCATTTCCCAGAGATGAGCATACAGAAAGAAGGAATTGTTGTAATGTGATTTCTGTGCCATCATACTCACAGATGTTGGCTTATCTTTAGGCCTGCTTAGTTAACACTGCAGGGTTATAACCTGCTTGTGAGCTAGTTTTGTCTCGGGCATATTTGATTTCACTGATGTTGTAATGGTTTACAGTACATCGTCTCTCTGTGGCCCCTAAAGCCCTGCTGTATTCTCGGTACTTATTGCTTAAGTTAAAGTGTTTTTCAACCACTCAAAGCAGATATCCTCAAAGCACCCTATCCTTGCCTCACCAGGTGAAAGTCAACATCATCGGGGATGTGATCGACCAGGGCTCCACCAACCTGAGGATCGATCCCGCAGGTTTCAGCCCCCATGCTGCCATCTACTCCATGCGTCCAGACATCCGCTGCATCATACACGTGCACACTCCTGCCACAGCAGCTGTAAGTTCACGTTACCACACGTTATATTATACCCAACCTCTCTGTAATGATTTCCCTGCAGATTGGTGCTTGATGCTTATTTTTAAGAGGGGTGCGATTTCAATTTGAGAAGAGGTTTTTCAGGGTGGATGAATTTGAATAGTGAAGTGATATCCCTTAAAATTACCTTGACACCTCGACCAAAAGGGAATAATTATCTTTAAACGACTCTACAGCGCAGAAATGAAAGTACATTTTGCAACAACAAAGAGGCTCGTCACTGCAGTCATCAGAGAGCGCCAGAGTTTCCAAGCTTTCTTCCCACAGGAGCACCAACGAGAAACATTTGCTGCCGGACGTTGAAGAATAATGCAGCTATACAGCTGTAATCCACCTGTCAACGTTTCTCAATGCTGGCATGCCTCCTTCTCACCTTTCTCCTGCTTTAGGTGTCATCTATGAAGTGTGGTATCCTGCCCATTTCCCAAGAGGCGCTGATCTTAGGTGATATTGCCTACTACAACTACCAGGGCAGTCTGGATGAGCAGGATGAGCGCATAGAGCTACAGAAGGCCCTGGGGCCAACAGCAAAGGTAGGAGAAGCAAGGAAACTAAACATTGTGCAACATCTTCCATCACTTTTGCATAATTAGTTTGTGATTTGAAGAAAGGTTTTCTACCAGTATCTCTAGCTTCAGACTGGAGTATTTTTGTCCCAGAGGGTTTGCTGATCTCTGCAGTCTTTCAGACAACAGACCAAAACTTTTAGGGACTTGGAGCAAATTAGGCCTATATGTTGGGGTAGTTCAAAATAATCAAGCCTGTTTTGTATCTCATCCCTTTAACCTAAGACAGGAAAACGATTCAAATACCAGGGTGTTTATTTCTAACAAGGAGCAATAGCAGGGCAGTCAGGCTTGCACATCCCGTTGAAATGTCAGCTGTAGTTCCTTTAGTTACCTTCTCCACGCCCTTATTTTGGGTTTTCTATTTGCCTTCCATGTGTATGTCTTGCTTTCTGGCGTCTTTAAAAGAAATCACCGGTCAATAGAATTTAAACTGGAAAACATTCAGGGAATTCAAGGGAGTTTCCACTGCTTGTCTGTTGCCAGGTTCTGATGTCATCACTGAGTGGCCAAGCCCTTGTTGATACATAAAATCATAATGATTTCAACCTTTATCCAAACAGAAAATAAAGCTCTTGAAGCTCTTTTGTCTCCTGGGCTAACATTTTTTAAGAACTAGAGAAAACAGAGCTTCTGGACTCAAATCAGCATGAGCACGCGCATTCTCCATCAGTACTCCCATGACTTGGTTACTGGCTGAGTAAAGAAACTCTAACACCATCTAACAGTCTCATTTAGGACAAGTTAGAGAAATGGACCTGTAATGCCTCTTTGTGATCTGACTCTTCTGATGTTTACAATGACTTTTTCTGTGTGTCCAGGTTTTGGTGCTGAGGAATCACGGCGTGGTTGCTCTCGGGGAGACCATCGAGGAGGCCTTTCACTACATCTACAACGCTCAGTATGCCTGTGAAATCCAGGTACACATTGCAGAGCCAAGTGCTGCTGGTACCCAGTACATTCCTGCCCGACACACACACACACGCTCACACTCTCTCTCTTCGGCTTCCAAACACACGCATTAGTCCAGGAGGGCGGTAGCTTTCCTGCTAAATCTAATCTCCACAGCTGCTTTCACATTTCTCCCTCTCTATTTTAAGAACACTCTAACTCATAATCTCTCTCCATGTGGAAAATGTTGGCCAAACACAGCTTTATAATAAGGCTATTAGGAGTCTGATGAAGGGAGTAACAATCTGATGTGTTATTGTTGATGCTGGTCCAAAGCAGCATTAAGAGAAGGGTGGTGTTCTCCGTGGTTTTTTTGTTTTGTTTTGTTTTTGTTTTGTTTCTCATTAGTAAAACTGAACAGAAGGTGATACATAAGATTTCAAAAGGTGAGAATTAGGCAGAATAAATGAATGTTTATTGACTGCATGTTCATTTTGAGTTTATCTTAAGTGTATATTCATATTTCATGTAACGTGTCGGTCTGTGTAATCTTTTCCGATAAGATGGCGATAAGCCCGGAGAGCGGTGGCGCGTTTGTTAGGGATTGTGGATTAGCTCAACTTAGCTCCAGCAGCATTTGAATTGGAACATAACAATTATTATTTTTTTAAATCTCAGTGGTCATTCAGCTACTTCTAACTGCCGTGTATTTATAAGGGTTTGGATCTGTTTGTTGTGCACCCATTAACACATTGCCAAACGTCCTCTTTAAGTGTCCTTTGGTGTCGAGCAGTGGATTCTTTGAGTCCTGTGGGTTGCAGGATGGTGGATCTTTTACTGGTGTGTGTTGTAGTGCACTGCTGGTGGAGGTCATTAGTGAGTGTCATTGACTTTGGTGTGTGTGCTTGGTTTGCAGCATCGATTAGGTGGGTTCTGGATGTCAAAATAACATCCACGTGAATGGCAGTACCCAAGGTTTCTTGGCAGAATATCAAACTGTAACAAGCAGATAAACACTGCCTACTTTCCTTGGTGGTAGTTTGGTTGTTGCAGCTGACTGCTGTGCAGCTGTTTCCCTTTTGAAGGGGCAGTTGTAGCAATAAGTGAAAATACAGCTGTGTTGGATTTCTGTTGTTTTGCTTTCTGTTCTCGCGTGTCTTCCTGTTCATTGGTAAATATGGTGGATTTTAGAGATGAACGGCTGTGCCCCGCCGCTCCACTGTAA